>NW_015387552.1:238441-240448 GCF_001527695.2 Protobothrops mucrosquamatus
CCAAAGCACTGTGGGAAGTCAGCTGGACACCCTGCAGCCAAAGAACCTCCTGTTCCCAGGACCCCCTGAAGCCCCCTCGCCACCCACAGATGCAGGCGGGGGGCTGGCTGGGTTGAGGGCTGAGGAGGGAGCAGCCGATTTTGCCAGGGTTAATGGGGAGCTGCTTCTGCTTGGCGCTGCCCACGGCTGGCAGAGAGGCGGAGCAAATGGACATCAGGGCCGGAGGGAATTGTGCCAAAATGCTTAATGGTCTTGCAGGCAAAGGTGGTGGGGATGGGCGAGTTTAATGGAAAATTAAAATAAATGATGCACCCAAAGGGCTCCGGCATCTCATTTCTTGCTGCAAACAGAACAGCTATTTGGTCATTTGTTTTTGGAAGCCAGAGTGGCATCTGACTCACGAAAACACAAATGTTGTGTGTCTTTTACAAGGAAACGCCCCCCCTCCCAATGTGCAGCTGAAACTCCTGAATAGACTCAAAGAAAGAGCCGTTTCCATATGAAATGCTCAGTTGTGAAATTATAGGTTTAGATCTTAGTGCATAAAATCATAGGGCTGGAAGGGACCTCAGGCTCTTCCGGTCAAGGCAGGAGCTTTACACCATCCCGGTCAAACGGTTGCCCAGCCTGTTTTTGAAGACCTCCAGTGATGGAGCGGCCACAACTCCCAGAGACGAGCTGCTTCGTTTTTTAAATTCTTCTAGGCTCTATTTCTCCTTAACAAGCACCCACCCTTGCCCTGCTCTCTGATGCTTTGGAGAATAATCTCTGTGACGGTTCTTCAAGTACTGGAATGGTTACCCTGTCCCCACTAGTCCTTCAGTAGGCTAGATGTACCCAGCTCCCTCAACCGTTCACCATACATCATATTAACCTCCTGACCTTTTATCTTCGTCGCTCTTCTCTGCATACTTTCTAGGGTCTCGGTATCTTTTCTTGTACGGTGGCCAGAACTGTCACCAGTGTGATATAAAGCAGTATTATAACTTCTTGTGATTTTGACAGACGGAACAACAGAGCTGGAAGGGACCTTGGAGGTCATCTAGTCCAACCCTGTGCTCAAACAGGAAACCCTATGCCATTTCAGCCAAATGCTTGTCCAGTCTCTTTTTAAAATCCTCCAGTGTTGGAGCACCCGTGACTTCTGAAGGCAAGCCATTCCACTGATCGTTCCCACTATCAGGAAATTTATTCTTAGTTCCAGGTTGCTTCTCTCCTTGATGAATTTCCATCGGTTCCTTCTTGTCCGACCTTCGGGAGCTTTGGGGAATAGGTTGACCGCCTCCTCTTTGTGGCAGCCCCTTAGACGTTGGAAGACTGCTACCGTTTGTCTGAAATGCTTTGGGTTCTCCTGTTTGAGGAGGGGGTTGCACAGGAGGGCTCCAGGGTCTCTTCCAACTCTCATTTCCCTCGTTCACCGATTTAGCCGCTCCGTCAAAGGCTGCGATAAGATCGGTCCGTTTACATAATGGAGAAAAGCGAAGGGAAAGCGGGGGATGGTCTTCAGGGAAGGCCGGGCTCCTCTCTCGAACAAGCCGCCCCTTCGCATCCCCAGCAACAGCCGAGGTTGCAACCAGCGGGGGGAAGGAGGAGGGAGGCGCCGCCCTGCGAGGCCAAATCGGAGTCGCTTCGCTCCCGATTAAGGCGGCTTCCCGGGCCCTGCTCAGCCGTCCCTGCCCGCAACAGCTTCGCCTTCCCCGCACTCTCCTCCGTTGCGCTCAGCCGGTTGAGCCTCCGGGCTCGGGAGCCAAGCAGCCAGGCCGGCTCCTGCGGGACGGGAGGCCACGAGGAAGCCGCTCTGGCCAGCTCACCGAAACGCCCCCCACACACAATCACGTGCGGTGGCGAGGCCACGCCTCGAGCGGCAGGAACTCGCCTTCCCAGGGTGCCTCGGGGCGCGAAGGTGGCGCGGGTCCTGCCGGGAGAGGCGCAGGGACACGCCAGGGCGCCCGCCGGGGAGCGCAGGACGGATGGCGCGCGAGCGGCGGCGGCGGCTGGCGGGCGCGG
>NW_015387552.1:241807-245004 GCF_001527695.2 Protobothrops mucrosquamatus
GCTGCTGGTACTGCTCGGCTGCGGCCTTTACGCCCGGTGGGGGCCCGCCGCGCGTCTGGTGGCCCCGCACACCGCGCCCCGCGTCCTCCCGCCCGGCAGCACAGGCCCCGGCGCCGCGCCCGCCCTTTTCTGGGGCTCCTACCGGCCCCAGGTCTACTTCGGCCTGAAGACGCGCAGCCCGCGCTCGCCGGTGGCGGGTGAGCCCGGCGCTCTCTCTGCGGGGCCGGGGCTGCTGGGGCGGGCGGGGGGAGAGGTCGGGCCCCGGCTTGGCGGAGGAAGGACGGCGGTGACCGCAGCTCCGCGCCCCGGGAAAGGGGCCGGCGGGAGGCAGCGGTTCCCGGGGCGGAGAGGCCCCAGAGAGTAGCGGAGACCCGGCGGCTTCTGTCCACCCCCCCCTCCGGGGCTTTGGCGGGGGGAGTGGGGGGAGAAAAGGCCGGGATCGGACGTCTCCGGGCTCTGGCGCTCTTGGAGGAAAAGAAAACGGCCTCCCGGTCCCGAATGCGGGGCCGCTGAGGAGCGTGGCGCCGGCTCCGAGCTGTTGGGCAGGTGGCCCGGTTGCCGCCGGGCGTCAGTTGTGGCTTCTTCCCGCAGGCTTGATGTGGCTGCCCCAGCTGGAGGGGGATGTCCGGCTGCGCCACACCTGCGAACAGAGCGACGGTCTCCCCCGCTACGGCTGGCTGCTTCATGATGGCACCCATTTTGGGGTGCAGGAGATCCGAGACTTCGGTTTCAGCCTGCAGACGGAGTTTGTGAAGCGTCCCGGTGGCCAGCACGGCGGAGACTGGAGCTGGAGAGTGACCGTTCGCCCAGAAGTGAGTGGGGAGAAAGGGGCCCGTTTTACTTGCACGGGTTTTCTTAGTGAAACGTTTCTTATTATGACGTATCTGTTCCACTTCCTTACTAGTGGGACAAGGATGGTTGCTGCTTGACTAGGCAACGTGGCTGCCCTTGGCTGCCATACCAGGTCAAGTTTGGAAGTTCAACTTGCGGCCTCCTGTGGCTGGAAAGGGCTTTGTGCGACTCAGGTGTTTCCCCAGTTTATGGCAAGCCCATCTGACATTTTCCACTCCAAAGCAAATAAAGGCTGTTTTTTTCTTGGTTTGTGTATGTGTGTCCAATTACAAACACAGCCGTAGGGAAGCAAATTAAGGAGGTTGCCTCTTTTCTTGTGTCATCTTTGTGCATTTAGAAGACAGGCCCCAAGCCCCAGTTTGTTTCCCTCCTCTTCTACATGGCCACTGATGGGCAAGGAACGCTACAGCCTCTCATAGAGGAAAAGAGTCAGCTGGCGTCGCTAAGAGGACAGACGGAAGAACTGGGGAACTTCACTGTGACTTTCAAGCAGCCCACCACTGAGGCCGGCAGCCCCCTTTATGCCAGGTACAGAACGTTGTTGCTCAGGAAGTGGGGGGGGCACTGTCTCCCACAGAGATTGCCCACATCCTTCTCTCTCCCACTAGATACAATTACCTGCAGGCGAAGGCGGAAGGGCTGCATCGCCTGACTGATGTGGTGAAATCAAGCCTGACTCCGCGTTTTTTCTACGCTCCGCCGGGGCTCCCCAAGCGGTACTACTTTGGCGTGGACGCCTACCACGACCGAGCAGGGGACAGAGAGTTACGCAGCCAGCTCCTAGTTCACCAGGTGACAGTGGCTGTGCCCTGCCGCGTGGAAGTGGCTTTTGAGTCGGGCAGCGTGCCTGACCGCCCTGACCGGCTCCTGGCAGAGACGCTGACGCGAGAGCTGGACAAACACGTGGCCACCTTTGAGCGGCGCTTTGAGGAGAGCTTCGGCCTCTCCAGCAAGGGCTTCTCTGGGCAGGAGCAGCACTTTGCCCGGGCTCTTCTCAGCAACATGCTGGGCGGGATGGGCTACTTCTATGGGCACTCGTGGGTGCAGTCCCCCCACACGGAGGCCCCCCAGCCGTACCCTGTGGGGTCTCTCTTCACGGCAGTGCCCTCCCGCTCCTTCTTTCCCCGGGGCTTCCTGTGGGATGAAGGCTTCCACCAGCTCCTCCTGGCCCGCTGGGACCCAGCCCTGAGCCGGGAGGTGCTGGCTCACTGGTTCGATCTCATGAATGCTGAGGGCTGGATTCCGCGCGAGCAGATCCTGGGGGACGAAGCCCTGGCAAAGGTGCCCCCGGAATTTGTGGTGCAGCACAGCCAGGCGGGCAACCCCCCAACTTTGTTCTTGGTGCTGCAGCAGCTGCTCAGGCAGGGAGCGGTGGAGCAGGACTACCTCCGCCGCCTTTATCCTCGCCTGCAAAGCTGGTACAGCTGGTACAATCACACGCAGGCGGGACCCTTGTCCTACACTTTCCGATGGCGTGGCCGGGACCAGGATACTCAGCTTTTCCTGAACCCTAAGACCCTGACCTCTGGGCTGGACGATTATCCCAGGGCCTCCCACCCCTCGGAGGACGAGCGGCACCTGGATTTGCGCTGTTGGATGGCTGTAGCCTCCGCTGTGATGGCCGAGGTGGCCACACGGGTGGGAAAACCGGAGAGCGACTACGCGCACATGGCCAAGTGGCTCGCAGACAATGAACTGCTCGAGCGGCACCACTGGTCGGAGGCTCTGAGCACTTTTGCTGACTATGGCAACCACACCCAGGCGGTGGCCCTGGAGCGCGAGCGTCTTCGGCCCCCTCCTCCTGGCCAGCCCTCGCCCATTCCAAGGCTGGTCCGAGTGGTCCGCAAGTCACCCCGCCTGCAGTTTGTGGGAGGGGCCCTTGGCTACGTGAGCCTCTTTCCCCTGCTGCTGCAGATCCTGAGCCCCGATTCCCAGCACCTGGGCAGCCTCCTGGCTGACCTGAAGAACGAGCAGAAGCTGTGGACGCCCTTTGGCTTGCGTTCCCTGTCGCGCAGCAGCCCCTTCTACCTCAAGCACAACACAGAGCACGACCCCCCTTACTGGAGGGGAGCCATTTGGATCAACATGAACTACCTTGCAGTGCGGGCTTTGCATCACTACAGCCAAGCAGAGGGGCCCTACCGGGAGGAGGCTGCCAGGCTGTACCACGAGCTGCGCACCAACGTCATTGGCAACGTCCTCCAGCAGTACCTGGACTCTGGCTATGTTTGGGAGCAGTATAACGACCGCACAGGCCGGGGGCAAGGGTGTTACCCCTTCACAGGCTGGTCAGCTCTGGTTGTGCTCATGATGGCAGAAGAATACTGATCGGCCTGCTGGTGGGC
>NW_015387552.1:247592-287669 GCF_001527695.2 Protobothrops mucrosquamatus
AAGTTTTGCAGAAATGGCTTGTAATTGCCTCCTAGGTATGAGAAAGTGATTAGCCCAAGGCCTCCCAGCTGGCTTGGCGCTAGAATTCACAGTCGCCCTGTTGGAGCCTGATGCCTTAGCTGCTGACCTAAACTGGTGTAGTTACAGGTTTCACTTTCACAGTAAATAGGGATTCTTTGGGGGAAATGGAGGTGTAATCTCTATCAGGAATCTCTGTCCCTTCCTGAACAGCCACATCTTGACATCTCCTGGAAATGGAGAAGAGGCCACTCCCACCCGTGGGCCAGGTTTACCCTAGAGCAGTGTTTCTCAACCTTGACAATTTTAAGGCATGTGGACTTCAACTCCCAGAATTCCACAGCCAGCAACGCTGGCTGTGGAATTCTGGGAGTTGAAGTCCACATGCCTTAAAATTGTCAAGGTTGAGAAACACTGCCCTAGAGTTTACCTCTCCCCAGAACACCTGCTCCACCCCCCTCCATCCTCCCTTGTTAGGCGAGGAGCCTCAACAGGCAACTTTTGCCCCAAGCAACGCAGGGCATTATGGGGAGTTAGCGGTGCCTTAAATTGCTGTTGGAAACCAACTGGCAGTGGACCAGCAACATGGGAAGGCAAGGCAGGTTCCTGTTGCTGCCCAAGGGGTGCGTGTGTGTTCCAAGAGCAAGTTACAGCAACATCACTGCAGGTGACCTGAGCTGCTCCTGTGACAGGAATGGCTGCAATCAACACACAGGAAAGCTGGAACAAAGCCTTTCTGTCCAGGGCTCCTAATTATTTTATCAGTACAAGTCACAGGGTCATAACTCTATCCGGAGACAAAAGTGCTGTTGCAGATGCAGTATTCTGAATAAACCTTACATGGTTGAAGTTTGAGTCCCTTTCCTCATAGACACACGCCTGCCTCTTGGCCCAGCATGCATAATCAGGTATCCTCGGCATTCAGATGACCCTCCCACCACTCCAGTGGATTGCCTCATTCTCCCCAACCTTTGGCAACAGTTCAGGAAGAGGATTAATACATGGGGCACCCCAACCTTTCCTTCCCCGTAACCGTTCTTTGGCATCTTCATGGGCAACCAGAAGGATACCATAGTCAACAGCACCCACAGGGCGGAGGGTCCCCTCATCCAAAGCCCCTCACAAAAGGGAAACCAGTACTTGGGTGCGCAGATTCTGGTCCGTTGCAAGGATCTTGGGCTAAGGGGCTGGGCAGTACCAAGGGCAGGGGGAAAGCAGATGGCCCTGCAGCCGCCACCACCACTTGCCAAAATCAGCCCTGAATCTTTCCAGTTTCTCCTTGGAGAACCCCGTCAGTAGGAGAAGCTGAAGAAGGAACAAGGAGGCCATCTGGGCTTCTCAAGTTAGCTTTAGGGTAGCTTTAATGTTGACAATAAATCAATTTTCATGCAGGCTACCTGACTTAGTGAAGGCCTGTGAATAACCAGCCACTTTTCTCTGCATCTTGTACAAATGAAAAAGAGTAGTCCTGCTTCCATCCGCCTTGGGAAGAAGCAGCCCACAGAAAGACCAGCAAAATTGCCTGCCGCCATTGCCACCGTCTTCCAAGTCCAAACACACACCAGGGTCCTCTCCTTCCCATTGCAGCAGGTCAAGAGGAACGGAGCCCTCAACTTCTGACGCACTCCCAACGTCGCAGCAAGAGGAGCTGTCCAAGGGGCTCCCAATGGGCACAGCCAGCGATGTGCTTCTGGCTGAAGAGGCTGCTGCTGCTGTGCAGATCCCAAGGCACCTTGCCCCTCTGCCCGCAGGCAGCTGGGAGCAGGGCTGGCCTGCCTCTTCCAGACCACAGAGGCCTCTGGGGTGCCCGTCAGGCACTGACTGTCCACCAGAGTGACTATGCTGGCACCTCCTGAAGCAGCAGGTTCTTTTTGTAACAATCCAGGCTACAAAGGGGGATCCCAGTGCGGGAACAGGAGTACCGCTTTAGGTTGGGGCAGCCGATGACCCCACATGGCATGGGGGGAGGCATGACCCTCGGGAGGGAGGGCAACACAGGCAGGGAAGTCCCAGGTGGGAAGGAGACGGTGATCCCAGAGGCAGCGCTGCGGTAGCTCACGGTGGGGACTGCTGTGCCTTTGGCCTTGCGCTCACGCAGCGTCTTCACTTTGGCCTTGCTGGTCTTGGTGAGGCGCTCGATGGTTTGATTCTTGTTCTCCTCGGCCTTTTTGGCAGCCTGGAGCCGCCGTTTACGAGCCCGTTCCTCCCGCTTCACCAGCATCTCCTCCGTCAGCTCCTTGGCCTTGTATCCCATGGGCAGCTCCAGCAAGGGCTGGCCCTGCTGTTTGTGCAAGAGGGCTTTCTGCGGAGAGAAAGAGGAGAAGGGACAGCTGACAACACCCGTCTGGAGGCAGAGGGAAGAGGAAGGCCTGGGCACCTTATGGCACCAGCAACAGCCAGGAGCCGCCCGGGATATTGTGCCGTCTCAACGAAGGGCCTCCCCTAAAGCCATCTTGAGACGGTAGTGGTCCTCCTTGGCTGTGTACTCTGCACCCTCACCTCTGGGCCCAATCCAGATTGGGCGGTCCCTCTGCTCTTAGAACTGGCAACTAGGATCGTGGGGCTGAGGGCAGCGGGATAGATCGAATGTGGACAGAAGGGTCCTAAAGTTCAGAAGGAAGGAGGCTGACCTCCTACCTCTTTCTGGGTGGGCCTGGCTAGAGAAGAGCCACCTGCTTGGCTGCTAGGAGGCAGAAGGGGAACCGCAGCAGAGTAAAGTAGCTGGGGACCCCCGAGAGCCTCTCTCCTTCCCCCACCTGAGCTCACGGATGCTGCCGTGGATGAAAGATCTCTTCATTGCCCAGCGGTCTTCTTGGCCGCAGGAAATTTTTGCATTAGGCCTAGTTCCTCACCTGCCGGGCAGTGAGCAGGGACTCGTCCACCTCTTTCTTCAGTTCCCCATTGTCATCCAGCTCCCCCCGCTCCAGGGCATCCAGCCACCGCTGCTCCTCTTCTTCCTCCCGTGGCGGAAAGCCCGTTTCTGGATCAAGTTCTGGCAACGGGGACGGCTCCAGGTTGCTGTCTTCATCTGCGGGGAGAGGAGGTTTCACCTCAAGTCTGACCAGGAAGGTGGAACATCTCCTTTGTTGATGCTAATTTGTATGTTGGCGTTCAATTCAGAATTTGTGGGTTGGGTACAAAGAACAACAGGGAGGTGCCAGGATGGCAGCAAAACTTTGAGAAAGCTTATAAAGAAAATAACAGCATCAGTGAGTCTTCCTCAATCAGCTGCAGTGAGCCGAGAAGCAATAACTTTCTCTGGAATTCTACTCAAAAAGGGGTTGTTTTCAGTCTCTCCCACCCTCAGAGTGGTTTCATTTCAGGTGTTAGCAAACAATATATACTGTGAGGATTAAGGGTCCGGCAGGTATTGGGCACCTGCTAGGATAAAAGAGGGAAATAATTATCTGGTTGGGGTCAGACCTGGAAACTCACCTGCCCACTCACCAGAGTAAATAGGAAGAGCTGGCTTGGCTACGCAACTTCTTCCGGCTGCTGAAGGCCACAGACAGCCCTAAAGGCAGGTTTTGGGCACAGAAGGGACTACAGGCCCAGGCAAAGGGAGCTTCTTACACGTGTTTTCCACAATTGTTTACTGGCCAGGCCTGTGAAGGGCAGCACCCAGCAGCTCACTGAGTTGGGGGGGGGGGCAAAAACTGGGTGGCTGGATGGAAAGAAAGGAGCCGAAGCCCCTGCTGCTTGCACTCCTTCCCAGGCAACAAGACCTCTCGGAGCCGGTGCTGCTCACCCAGCCACGCCCGGTACTGCTCGATGGGCACACCGCCTTCCATGGGCTCCTCCTCGTCGTCCGCCACCGCAAGTGGGGAGGGGGACCGGGGCCTCTCCGGGATCACGCTGAAAGTCGGGACGCTGCAGGGACGAGAGCAGGCTGGGCTTCAGGCCGGCCAAGGCAGGAGCTGCTGGTCAGCTCAGCCCCGGAGGGTCCCCGGGTGGCCAACGCGCAGCCAGCCTCCCGCCCGCCCGCATCTCCTCCCCGGTCGGCTACGGCCGGATCGCCCTGGTGGCCACCGGCCAGGAGGAGGGCGGGGTCTCCAGCCGGCAGGGAAGAGGCGTCCGCCCCGGACACGAGAGCCGCTGCCTCGGCCCCGCCCGCCCCGGGAGCCCGGCGCCCGCCGACCTCTTGGTGCCCAGGATCTGGCCGCCCAGCTTGATCTTGAGCTTCAGCTGCGGCTTGGGCAGGGCGGCCGCCGGGTCCGGTCCGGGCTCCTCCCGGTGGTGCCGCTTCTTGTGCTTCTTCTTGTGCTTCTTGTGCTTCTTCTTGTGGGCGCCGTGACCGCCCGGATCCTCCGCCGCCGCCTCCGCCTCCGCGCCTGCCGAGAACGAGCCGCTCAGGTCCCCGCCAGGCAGCGCCGCCCCCGCCCCGCCCCGCCGGGCCCCGCTTACCCCGCCGGCCGCCCTCCATCCTGCCGCCCGGGGCCTCCGCGCGCCGCCACGCCTTGTTCATCCTCCGCCGCCGCCGTGAGCGCCGCCGTTCCCCTTCCGCCGGAAGTGGGCGGCCGGAAGTAGCCGGAAGTTCCCTGACACACACGGGCCCGCCTGCCAGGACTGAGGCCGAGGAGCGGCACGGCGCAGGCGCGTCCGTTGCCCTCAGCTGCAGCCGTCTCTCCTCCGCATCCCGCCCGCCCCGCTTCAGCCCCCGAGGCGGTTGGGACAGCGGCGATAATTCTGAGCGGAGCCGCGGAAGAAGGAGAGTCCTCGCGGGGCAGCTCGGTCGGTTTCCCAGCTCCGGCCACTTCGAGCTGGGTTGGCCTTCAACTCCCAGAATTCCCAGCGAGATGCGGGAGTCGAAGCCCGGGCAGTCTGCAGTCGCCGGAAAACGCCGATCGAGACGGCGGCCGGTCAGGGACAAAAACGAGCGAGCGATCGCGCAGCGTCCATGGCTTCTGCGCGGGGGCTGCGTGCGTGCGTGCGTAGGGGCCCCAGCTCGGTCCCGAATCACCCAGAGCGCCCGCAGAAACCGGGGCGGCTCCTTCCCGTGCCCGAGAGGAGGAAAGGGGGCGGCACGCCCGGTGGGGTGGGGCGGGACGGGAGCGGAGGCGAGAGATGTCCCGGAAAGGTCCGAAGAGCCTCCGCGGGGCTGGTCCGAGGGAGGCTGCCTGGCCCTTCGGATCTCGGCTCCGGGACCCCTTTATCCCCCCCCCCACCGAATGTGGTCTCAGGACCCCGCCTCTTCGGCCGCTTCCCTCCCCGGGACCGAAGGGAGCCTGGACTCCGGGTCCCAGCCGTGGCTGGGCGCATCCCGGTTGGGCTGAGCCGACGCCGAGGACACGAGGGTGGGTGCCCGGCAAGGCTGGCGGCTCAGCTCAGCTCAGCTCGCTCCCTTACCCGGTCTAAGCATGTCGGTTCTTAAAAAACGTGGGCTGTGCAGTGGCTCCAGGAGCAATTCCTGCTCTCTCTCTCTCTGTGTGTGTGTGTGTGTGTGTGTGTGTGTGTGTGTGAGAGAGAGAGAGAGAGAGAGAGAGAGACTACCCATTTGGACTCCTAGTTCCATAATGTGTGTATGTGTTCGTGCGTGTGTGAGGGGGGCAGTTATTTTTCTTTGAGCTCTGCTCAAATAGAAAAATACCAATGGCATGTTGAATACAAAGATGCCCTAAGGAGCACCAAATGTATCAAGATAAGGATTTTAGGAAGGTGATTAGCAACAATGATGCATCTTATTATATTGAAAAGGTATACGTCAGGGGTAGGCAACCTTGGCTCTTTTATGACTTGGCTCTTTTATGACTCGTGGACTTCAACTCCCAGAACATGCTGGCTCAGTAATTCTGGGAGTTGAAGTCCACGAGTCATAAAAGAGCCAAGGTTGCCTACCCCTGGTATAGGTCTTCCCAATCTATAGATCTTAAATCTTAAATATTCCAGGGCTTCAACGTTCAAAAATCTAACAGTGTATTAAAATACTGATGCGTTAAAATACTATTTAAGCACGTAAGCATTACATTAAAGCAAGCATTTTATAGATCCGGCATTTTATTCAGTTAGTTGAATTATTGTTTGATTCTTAACGTAAAGTATTTTGACTATTTTTCTACTTCAAGTTGTCTTACTGCACATGTTTTATCATCTTATAGAAACTCTTTTTGTATTTTGATATTGTAGGAATGTTTTATTGGTCAATGACTGCCATAAAGGCGTTCAGTCACTCACTCATTCAGACTGTGGTAGGGTTTGAGTAGACAGATTGTGACACTCCATGGCCAGAATCTTGACAGTCTTGACCAATGCCAAGACGAGCATGCACAAAGGGCCACCAGGACCGTCTCTTGCTTGCATGGTTACAAAAATGTCTGGGCAGGGCAAATTCTAGAAGGACCCGTCTGGATAGAGGAGGAAACATGGGAAAGAGACAGACAATCTGTTTTTACAATCTGTTTTTACTTCAGTGTTTACTTGTAACACGCCCTGATGTAAAAGAGAAAGCCCCAGAGTCATTTCGGTGCCAAGTGGAAATGCATGTTAAAACAAGCAGAGTTCCAACTTCCTGAAGACTCTGCTTTGTGCTCCGAAGCACTCCCCGTTCCCCAGTTGGTGAAGCCACCAGCTGGATCATCTGAGCCTGACATCCTAGAATACAAAGCAGATGTATTATGAACCACACAGTGGATCAACGAGGTGCAGAAGGGCATAAGCAGTGGGGGGGGGTCAGTGGGGGCGAAAGAGCTTGGATCGAGATTCTTGGCCAAGAGAGGTCCGAGCCGGGGCAGCTGTCCTTGCGGACAGTCACAGGAATCAATAATCAGGTTTAAAAGGAGGCGGTGCCTTCCGCTGCTCCGACAAAGGCCTGGTATTTTGCTCCTGTGCTGGGCATCCTCTCTTGGTGAGAGGAACGCCACTGGCTGGCCTTCTGCCCTTTTTTATCTGAGCCACAAAGGTGGTCTCAGCCCCTCCCCAAGTGGGCAGCACTCTTGTGAGGATAAAAAATAGTACTGGCATTGCTCCAGAGTTGATCTGGGGAGGCTGAAAAGTAATAGGCACCCTCATAAAATGGCTGTCCCGTCAACAAAGCTTCCTTAAAGGAGCAAGGTGGTCTCGGGTCCTGGGAGGACTTCTTCCCCCTCAGCTGACTGCTCTCTCTCTCTCTCTGGCCTGGGAAAATGTGCCCCTTCTGCTGGGGGGAGGGGAAATGCCAGTCGCAGGAGGGTTCCGAGAAAGAAGGATTCTGCTTCAGGCTGGCCTTTGCTTCTGGAGTGGAGCGGAACCCAAAAGAATCTCATTTGAAAAATCAGATTGGGTGCAGAAGGAGCAATGAAGCCACCCTGGAGACCTCAGTTTTGGCCATCGCGGCTCCATTTTCTCCACCAGAGACGGACCCACACGCACACCACTCAGGCTGCAGCACTGGACAGGTTCCCCACCCCACCCCTGGGAAGAATTAAACTGCTCCTGACTGGGAGGAAACCACCCAGAAAGTGGCACCTTTTTCCTCATTGCTCCCCTCTGGTGTGAGGCAGCCAGGATCAAGTTGTGGCAGGCGTTCCCCACCCAGCCCTTGGCCCAACTATTTCCCAACTGGAGGGAAGGTGCAGCCACCTTCCTTGTGCCTCCCAGAGTGTTGTGGGGGAGGCCAGCCCTTCCCTCCCAGGTGCTTCCATTCCTTGCCTGTCATCTGGGAAGGCCTGGCAGGGTTTGGGGGGAAGGGAGGTTCCCCCTTTGAAGGACTTGCCCAGCAGGATTAACCCCATTTCTGGGTCTGGACAATACATTAAACCGTTAAGGGCACATTAAGCAGTCTGGCAGACTGTTCATGCTTCACACCAGGTGGGTAGAAGAGGGTTGGAAAAGTCTGTCGCTGGGTGAACAAAGGACGGAGGGCTGATCCAAAACCCCACCGCAGCCTTGCTGGATCCCTTCCCTGCTACTTTTTTTGGTCTACTTTTGCTTCTGTTTTCAGTCCCTCTTAAGCCAACGGGCAGCCCTGTTTCTCAAGCCGCTCCTCTTGGTGTCTGGAGGCCAAAGGGGTAAAAGGGGTAAAAGAGGGGCAACCCTGGCCCTGCCTTAGTTTTCGGGTTTCCACATCACTCTTCCATTTTAAATTTAAGTTTTTAAGAGTCACAGTTGCGACTCTTAAGCCGTTATTGCTAGCAGTCGGGACATTTGTAGGAACCCTGATCCTTTGTCGCATATTTATTCTGTTGCAGCCAAGTTGGCATTTTAAAAAATCTGGAAGGCCTTCAGAAATAAGGCAGGATCCACAGCCTGCCACCCGGTGCCCTCGTCTTTGTGTGGGGAGATGGCTCAAGCGCTTGGGGCAACCAGCCAGCCGGCCCCTCCCTCAAGGCCAAAGAAGCCAGCTGCACCTCCCCTCCCCAGGCTGGCCTTGCAAGGAAGGTCAAAAGACGGGGGCCCAGAGCAGGCCAGCCTCTGCCTGCCATTTGTCAGCTGTCCGCGACAGCTCACTCACTCACACACATACACACCCGCCAGCTGCAAGTCGTTTCTGGGCAGGCGACCCGATCCTTCCCTTGCAGGCACCGCGCTCCCCCCCCCCATACGCGCACTTTGGGAGGGCCTGAAGGGGCAGCGAGCGGCCGCTGTGCTCCCAACACGCGTAACCTGCCTATCCTTTCCTTGCTCGAGCCAAGCGGTGAAGCAGAAACTTCCAACCGGCCGGGCTCGCAGGTGGTGCGAACTCAGCCACGCAGTTCCGAGGAGCAGCCCGTGGCCGCAGCCGGGGAGGGAGTCCCGCTCCGGGGCCCGAGCGGAGGGAGCCGCTCAGTTCCTGCGGCCCGGGCGCGCCGGTGGGCGGCGCCGCCTCCTGGGGCGCGGCGGGCAGGAGCCGCGACCCCGCCCAGGTGGGCCGGCGGGCGCACCCCAGACGGTCCGGGGAGGCGGGCGAGGAGCCGCCCCCAGGCACAGGCACAGTTCTCGCGGCGGCTGCGGAGGCCGGGCCGACCGACGACGGTTCCTGCCGCTCCGGTCGGCGCCAGCAGCGCCCGCGGCCGGACCATGTTCCAGCGGCAGCACCGCAGCCGGGTGACGGTGGCGCGCGGCTCCGCGCTGGAGATGGAGATCCGGCGGGGCCGCTTCCGCCTCAGCCTCCTGGGCGAGCCCGAGCAGGTAGGGCGGCGGCGGCGCGGAAGGATTGGGCCGGCCTGGCCGGGAGACGCGGGGCGCTCAAGCCGTGCGCGGAACCTGCGCGCTGGGAAGCCCTGAGCCGCTTTGCCCGGGACGGCAGCGGCAGGGCCGGGGAGAAGCCGGCAGAGGCCGCCCGCCCGGACCCACCTGTGGGGCTCCTGGGGGCGGGCCGGGAAGCGCGGTGGGCTCCGGTCGCCCCCACCTCTTTCTTCCTTTTGGAAAGGGAGCCCCGCGCCGCGTCCTCCCGAGTGTGGCGGCTTTGCCGCGCCTTTTTAAACCAGCGTCGTCAGCTGAGCGCCGCCCAGACCCGCGTGTCAGAGTGGGGGTCTCTGGGTGGAATCTGAGGCCCCTTGCAGCCCAGGCCTCCGAGGGGCCCAGCCGGCTTCAGTCCCGGGGCAGGGACTTGTTGCGTGTATACCGTAGTGGGCAGACCCTGACGACTCTCAGCTTTCCACCTAGACTGGCGTATCTGGAAGGAAGGTGACCAGGTCTTGTGTGGTGACCCCCCACCACATCTGGAAAGATGTCCAGAGCCCTGACCCAACCTGCCTCTGGCTCCCAGGGGAGCAGGGCCACAGGGACTCTTGGCAGAGGGCCAAGGAGCTGTGGCGGGGGTGTGTGTGTGTGCAGAAGGAATTGCTGCCTTTCCAGTTCTGGGGTTGGGGGGCCAGGAACAGGTGCAGCTAACACTCCCCCAGGGTGGCTGCTGAGGTTCCTAGGCCTTTGGGGCTCGCTGACCAGCAACAGGGGAAGTCACGAGGTGGCTTTGTGGGTCCCGCTGGCCTGGCCTGGCCCTCTTGGGTTTCCTTGTGCCCTTTTTTTTCTCCCTTGGTGGGCAGAATGCTGCCGGAACAGTTTCCCCAGACTTGAAGGCCCAAAGAAGCAGATTACATTGTGGTAAAACCCTGAAACCATTTTCAAAGAATCCGAGTGAGTGAGTGAGTGAGGTGTATTAAATGTGAGATTTATTTGTAGTCGTGTTCAAGTTTCTTGTACTTTTTCTCGCCTGTTGTCATCAAAGGCTAAAGCAGCTCCCTTTGGAAGCTTCTGTTGGACGCCTCTAGTAGCAGGTTGTTCACCTCTGACTGTGGGAAAACATATACACAAGCTTCCCTGATCAAGACTCCCGTCTTCTATAGAGTTAGTACATTTTTAAAAATTTGGATGCCAGGCCAAACCCCTTTCTCACCTGCCTGAATGATGGTTTCCTCCAAATCGGGTGGGGGGGAGGCGATCAGACCTTCAGTGGCCAACACGGCACCGTCTATTTTGCAGGATTAATGTAACCCAGGATGGGAGCAGAGCGACTTGAGGGTTTGCTGGGAGTATCCAAAATGTTTAGCCACGGCTCAACTGCTGCCTTGGGCTCCTGGCTACACAGATGGAGAGAAGGACATGCTGTAGTCCAGTGTGAGGCACTGGGCCACCGTGCAGCTCTCTGCAGCTGTTGGTCTCCTGGCTTGTCCCATTGGGCTTGTTGCCCTTGGGCAGAACGTCATCATGGAGGCAGTCTGGAGGGCTGCAGAATGATCCAGGGCAAGCCTAGCCTTCGCTGGCAGTACCTATGGGGCTTGGATAAAATGGGGCAGCGTCTGGATGTTGTAGGAACCAACTACGTCCACTTCTTGAGGCCCAGGGTTGGTCAGGCAGGTTCTTTGTAGATTAACAGCTAAGGAGGCCAGCATGCCCAGTTGGGACCAGTTGGTAGAATGCAGGCAGCATATCTTGGCTTGCAAAGTAGTCTGTAGACTAGAGGATTTAGCTCGCTTCTGACAGGTCAGCGTGCTTGGGATAAAACTGGATTATGCTCATGCTGGTGCCCTGCTGGTTCACGGCCTACCTGAGGAGGGGCATTGTCCCTCCTGTAGCAGGAAATGGTGCACGAGGTGCCCCAGCTGCAACTCAGACTAATAACCTGGTCTGCATCTTTTCTGACTGCCTGCAAAAGATAACGTGAGAGCCTCAATGGCCCAGTGCCACTTTGGGCACGGAGGCCAAAATCTATGGCTGATCCCATGGCAACTGGCGTATGGAAGATCGAACTTGGGTCAAGAGTAAATGGCATGAATTAATGGATGAAAGAAAGACAAATCCTTTGGTTGTCTGTTGGTAGAACTGAGAGAAAGAGGATCAGCGCAATAGATCTGAAGGGGGGGGCAGGGGGGGCTGATCGTGGTGAGTGGAGTTGAAGGGAAGGGCTAAAAAGTATGAATGAGTAAATCATTGTTACAGCAATGTGTGAACATAAGAATCTGTATGTTGGCGAGACTTGCATTTAAGGAAACTGCTGGGAGGAGTTGGGGAGAAATTTCAGGGGAAAAAAATACATTATACAAGGTAACCTAAGTGGATGGATATGAAGGAAAATGAGAAAAAAAAGCCACTGGGCCGTGAGAGGTCTAAAATGAATAAAAATAGGGAGTTCCTGCTTAGAAAATTCTCTGTTTAAGCCAACCTCTGTATGTACATATGGCGAAGGGTCAATAGAAACAAAAAAACCCTATTTGATTCATTTATGCTGAAGATCTCCCTAGAAATTGAAAAATGGAAATTGAAAGTGGACACACACACCCCTAGATAGTAAATTATGTTGCAGAGCAAAACAGGAGGGTGGGGATTTGTGCTAACAGAAGGGGTGGAAAGAAGGCTTGGTGGAACAAAGTGAGAGGCTAAGAAAAATTCACAAAAGAAAATAATTTCTGCACGCATTGAGGATCAGCGAAACATTTAGAAATATCCATACAGAGAATTACAGATAATTGCAAGAAAATGAGGTCAGAAGAGCAAGGAACACTTAAAAGAGTGGAGAAAATGCAGAGCAGTTTTGGTGAACAGAAGGGGCAGTTTTGGAAATGGGTGAAGCAGCCGAATGAGGAATTTTCAGCAGAGAAAACGGGATTAAAAATAAATGAAGTGATCCGGGGTGAAACCGAAGTGAGGGAATTCTCAAAGAAGTCTAGCTGAGTAGTGCAGGGAAAAGATGATGGTTGTGGGTGGAGTGGAAATGGCAAATGCTGAATGTATATCAGAAAAAAACAACAAACGGGAAGTCATAAGTTCTTGAAAAACAGCGAGAGCGCAGGTAACTGGCGAATGTTAAAATATGGATAGGGTTTCCTTGGGGGGGGGGTTTGCTGTTCCCAGGGGAAGGGAACCAAAAAAATGCACAGGAATATAACAAGGATCCTGCTAAGCTCCAGAAGGGCTTGAGAGGGAAGGCTCCCAAGATGCATCTTCTTCTTGTGCCATATCTGTTATTGGCGATCATGTTGGCGTTCCTGTTTTTATCAGCAGCCATACAAAAAAGTGCTGCTGAGTTTTGTCCAAACCAGTCCCTTAGATTTTGAAGCCACGATGTTCTTCTTCTGCCTGGACCTCGTTTGCCTTCAATCTTTCCCTGCAGGATTAAACGGAGTATGCCGTATTTTTCTGGGTGTCGCATCACATGTCCGAAATATTCTAACTTTCGTTTTTTAATTGTTTTGATGATTTCCCTCGGCTTTCCCAGGCGGCTTATCGCCTCCTCATTTCTGATCTTGTCAACCCAGCTTATACTTAACGGCTGCCTATAAATCCACATTTCAAATGCTTCTAGTCTCTTCAGGTGGCCTTCTGTCAGAGACCAACTCTCTACTCCATGGAGCAGGATAGAAAAAATATGGCATCTGACAAGCCTGATTTTCAGTCTTAGGCTTCTGTCGTGACTGCAGAAGACCTTTTTCATTTTGAAGAATGCTGTTCGAGCTTTCTCTATGCTAGTCTTTACTTCAGCAGTCATGTCCCAATCCCAAGATGCATGGCCCAGCCCAAACCTCTTCTAGCAGGCAATAATAGTGTTGGAAAGGGACCCTGTAGAGCAGTGTTTCTCAACCTTGACAATTTTAAGGCATGTGGACTTCAACTCCCAGAATTCCACAGCCAGCGTTGCTGGCTGTGGAATTCTGGGAGTTGAAGTCCACATGCCTTAAAATTGTCAAGGTTGAGAAACACTGCTGTAGAGGGCATGCATGGAAGGACAGGGAGCTGGATCCCACGGGAGAGTCTCCGCAGGCCCCGGAGGAAAGTGGGGTGGCCAGCCCTGTGGGGCAAATCCCTGGGGAAGGGCTGCCTCTTCCCTTGTGGATGGCAAGCTAAGCAAAGAAGAGAAAGCAACGGGGGGAGGGGAATAAATGGGCAGTTTTCTCACTCTGGATCTGGAGTCCCTTAAGGGACCGTGGTGGACCACTCAGGTGACTCAGACGTGGGCAGTGAATTGGACAACAATACAAAATCATTCCTGACGGTCAAAAGCCAAGAATGACTGAAATGCTCCACCCGGTCAGCCACACATGTGGCAGATGCGGCTCAAATTCAGGCAAAGCCAGGAGGGGACAAAACTGCTCAGATCTGAGCTTCCTCCCGTTCGCCAGGGCCAGAGGAAGGCGCTGGGGCACCAGCCTTTCCCGCCCCCCCCCCATGAAAAAAGCAGATTCCAGGCTGTGCAGCTGTAGGAAAGAAACTGAGGACTAACACTGCAGCCCCATTGCACGGATCCTTCCATCTGTATTGGGGGTGGGCTGAGGGGATGCTCTTTGAAGCAGAATTCATAGCCATAGAGGTGGAAAAATGCAAGCAGGGCCACCAGAAGGAAATGGGGGGGGAACACCTTCTGACCTCTGTGAGGAGGGGTTCAAGTGTTCGGGACTGTCTAGAGCAGGGGTCCTCAACCTTGGCCACTTTAAGACTTGTGGACTTCAATTCCCAGAATTCCTCAGCCAGCAAAGCTTCTGGGAATTGAAGTCCACAAGTCTTAAAGTGGCCAAGGTTGAGGACCCCTGCTCTAGAGGTTGGGGGGGGATGATCAAGGCAACTACATGACCCACCTTTATCTCCCCTTCTTCAAACTGTGGGGCTGCCCCAGGCCTCCTTCAAGGCAATTGGAACAGGCAGAGGGGAGCCTGTGGGGCAGATCGCTAATCTGGGGAAATCACGGCCACTAGATGGGGGCTGCTGGCCATTAACTCAGATCATATTAGTTAAATTAACTGAAGACTGATCTCCACGGACCACGTTGGGGGCCTCAGGGGTACCTCCAGCTGTGGAGTCCATGCTCAGATCTCTCCTACCCCCCCTTCCCAACATCTGCTCAGCCCTAGGAGAAGGGAAAAGCCTGGGCCGGGCCTGCAGGGTGGTCTCGTCAAGAGAAACATCCCCCCCCCAATCATCTCACTCTTCTGTCCAGGGCACATTTTTCCACACCGCCTCACAGAGGATGGCACCCCAGGAAGAGCCCCCTGAAGAGGTGGTTGGTGCCAGAGGAGGTGGCACAGCCCCCCCTGGCATCTGTCTGGTGGGGGGGGTCAGCTTCTCAGCCCATTGGGGGACATTGGCCGCCCTCTGGTGGCCGAGGGCTGGCACTGCCTTGGGGGCTTCTGGCTGGGGCTTGGACCTCAGAGAACAGAGAAGCTTCTGGGCTGGAGCTGGGATGGGGCTGGGGCCGGTGGGCAGAGCGGGCTGGTCCCCTCCCCTGCCGAGAGTGCTGGGGGCCTGGGGCAAGGGGCTGCCCACCCGCCTGCTTCCTTCCATCGCAGGGTGGGCGGGCAGGAGGGACGCGTCTAAAGGGGAGGCGAGGCTGCTGGAGCCGCCAGCTTGGAGGGGCGGCCCTTGTAAGATGAGCTGGAACAGGAAGGCTGGCGGGGGGGTGGGGGTGGGGGTGGAAGCCAGGCAGATTTCCTGTGCATGGAGCGCCTGCGACCCAGGAAGGAAGGGCAGGGGGACCTGGGCAAGGCGGCCGTAGTCGCACAGGAGGTAAGGGCTGGGGAGGGCCAAGGGGGCAGAGATGCCACTGCTCCACTCTCGGTTTGGGAGAGAGGAGGAGAGTTCCCAGGCCGGGCAGCAGGGGGCGACAGCATCCGCCTGACGGGGCACCCCAAAGCCCCTCCATCTAAACTGGCCCTTCTGGGGAGCCGTGCCTGGCTGGCAGTGGGACCCCCCCCCCCCGGCTGGCAGAGGGTGGTGGCGCTGCAGAGCCTGGAGGCAGATAGGGAGGGCTGTGTCCTGCCTGGCAGCCGGGTGCAGCCTCTGGGCCCCCCAGCCCTGCCCTTTCAGGCACAGTGGCTGCTTGTTCTCAGGGTGGGCGTTGGAGCTGCTGGGCTGGCACGAAAGAAAGGGCCTATTCTTTCCACAGCTGGCCCAGGGGAGCGGCATCTGCTGACGGAGGGGCCGGAGCGCTGAGCCCGCTGCCCTTCCCCCCCCTCCACCTTGCCTCCAAAGCAGCCTGAGAGCGTGCTGCGGTCGAGCTCCATGGGAAGCCCAGTTTGGGGGTACTTGCTCTGAAGCCACACCTCCAGGTGGGCTTCGGGGGCCGAACGGGGGGCCTGGGGTGATGCAGGACAAGCTGCACATCCTGGAGGACCTGAACATGCTCTACATCCGGCAGATCGCCCTCAGCCTGGAGGTACTGTGTCCGGGGCATCCGGGCTGCTCTGCTACTGGACGTTGTTGCTTTCAGAGGGGGGGGGAATGTTTGTGGGTGTGGGTCAGCATGTGGGTGTGTGTAGGTGTGTGTATCTCCATTTATACGGTCGCCCATTTCACCAGTGTGGCTCGGGGGGGGGAAGGGCTGTGTCTTGGCCCCGAAGGGCCAGAGAGAAGCCCTCCTGGGGACGCTCCTGTTCCTCGGGAGGGGCTGCAAACTGGGGGGGGGGCGCTCAGTCTAACGGGAGCGCAGGGACTCTGCAGGTGCGTCCCCCGGTTTGGGTGTCAACCGTATGGCTGCCTTCCAGGATACACTTTTGACTCCCCTGGGTCTTAGTGGGGTCCCCTGGCGACCCCCCCCCAAGAGTAGCAGCGCTGTTCTCATCCCGCAGCCTCTTGGTGACCTCCCACAGGGGCCCTTTTCCTTTGCCCTCCGGCTGGTCCCTCCACACGGGGCGTGGGGAGTCCTTTAGAGGCAGAGAGAGGCTGGGGGGGGGGCTCCCTGGTCTGGGGCTCTGTAGCCAGGGCTGCCATGCGCTTTGCCTGTGCCTCCCTTGGTGACCTTGCTGCATCTTGTGAGCTCCACCTGTTGGCTCTCCTCCTCCTCCTCCTCCTCCTCCTCCTCCTCCTCCTCCTCCTCCCGTTAACCTGTCAGTGGCCAAGCAGGCTTGGTGGGCCCTGCCCAGCTCCCTCTTGCCGTGGGCCCTTCAGGGGCTGGAGCCCCAGAACTCGGCGTGTTTCTGCTCAGCTGCCCAAGAGAGGGGTGGTGGTGGGTTGGCAGGATTGGCAAGAGGTGCCACCTCTTGCTTTGGCTTCCTCTCCTGGATCTTGGAATGGGACGATGCTGGTCAGAAAACACCTTGCCTGGGACCCCCAAAAGGGCATCAAGTGGCTCCACAGAGTTTGGGGGGGTGGCCCCATTGTGGCTGCAGATGCATGGATATTTGCTGCTTGCAGCTGCCCAGTATTAAGACAGCCCCCCTGGCCGAGCCAGGGAAGGACCCCAGAGCCTTGGGTGACTGCTGTCTCTCAAGACTGCCAGGCAGACCACTGTCTACTGGGGGGGCAGGGGGCCCCTTCAACCTGGACCTCTGTCTTCCTGAGACTGGCAAAGCAAGAAGCTGAGAAGGCCTCCCCCCCCCTGCTCTCTCTTTGTCCAGGGAAGAGGTTGAGGGCCCTGGCAGGAGAGGGGGGGATCTGGTTTGGGGGGCAAATGAAAACAGATACGCTGAGGGGAAATGGAGAGGGTGCCCTGCTGGGGTCCCCCTCCAAGAGGGGCGCAGCGGGTGGCATGGGAGCAGAAACGCCTCTGAGACTCACTCTTGTGCCTTGGCACTGAATGGCTGTGGTGACCCCTCCCCATTTGCCTTCTCAGCCTCACGCGCAGGGGCCCTCTCCGCATGGGGGTCCCCCTCGCTGCTCCGGAGAGGAGGCAGGCCCGCGGCGAGGGCGCTGGGCTTTGGGCGGGGGTCCCTCCGCAACTCTCTCTGCCCCGCGGGGCGTTGCGGCCCCCGCAGATTCCAGCCGGCCTATTTTTAGGCAGCGGTGATGTCACAGCTCCCCCCGCAGACCCTGCCCAGGCGCCCCCGCCCCTCCGGCGCAGCTGCCGCCAGCAGGAGGACCTCGCCGCAGCGGAGCGAACGGGGCGGAGGCGGCCCCGGGCTATGAGCCGGCGGCATGGAGAACGGGAAGCCGGCCAGGGTGAGCTCGGAGCTGGAGGAGGAGGAAGAAGAGGCTGCCGGAACAGCCAGCGCTGTCTCGGGGGCGGCCGAGCACATTCCGAGGAGGGGGGCGACCTCCCTAGGTCCCAATTAAGGCGCTGATGGATGGAGACGGGGGGGGGGAGCAGAGAGGGTCAGAAGCCATCCTGCTCTCCTCCCCCCTCCCCTCGCAGCATTGCAGGCCCCAGTGGGGGGGGGGTGAGCCTCTCCGGGCTGCAGCTGCTGCAAAAGCTGAGAATGAGAGTGCGAGGGGGGGGGCTGGGAGCCCTTGCGGGGGGGGCAGTCTGAGGGCCTTCTTGCCCGGCTCCTATCCAGGGCCAGATGGGGGAGGATATTCACCTGAGAGGGTCCGCTGTGAGCTTCTCCCCCATTTAGAGCAGTGACCATCCTGATAATATTGTTTTTTGGGGGGGGCATCGGGTCCCTGCCCCCCCTGCAGTGAAATGCCTCCTTTCAGAGCAAAGCTGTGTTTCCATGAGTGGGAGGAAAACAAGAGCGGGCGGGGGCGACGGGGGACGGTGCCCTCCAGATGTGTGGCAACTGTTACGGTTCTGGTGCAGCCGTCTCTGCTCTTCCTGAAACACCCCTGCAAGTGGATCAGTGAGGAGGCTCCCCCCCCCGCCTGCCTCCTCCAGAGCCCCCCTTGCCCCCGACCCCTTCAGCTGAGTCCCCTCCCTCCCCCCCCAGGGCACAGACCTCCAGAAGAAGATCGACCACGAGGTCCGCATGCGGGACGGCGCCTGCAAGCTGCTGGCGGCGTGCACTCAGCGGCCGCAGGCGCTGGAGGTGACCAAGAGCCTGCTGGTCTGCAACAGCCGCATCCTGGCCTACATGGCGGAGCTGCAGCGCATGAAGGAGGCGCAGGTGATGCAGCACATGGCCCGGCGGTGAGTTGGCCCCGGCGGGGCAGCGGAGGGGCCGGCTGGAAGCCTGGCGGGGTGGGCGTGCAGAGAGACGCGGGCGGAGGGCCCGCAAGGTCTGGCCGCGGAAGCAGAGATTTGGGCGTCCTGGACCCCCCCCCCTCCCCGCCAGTTCCTCTTGCCATGGACACCTGCCCAGGCTCCCTCCGCCCCGGGTCCCCTTCCCCTCCCCTCCCCTCCCTGCTCCTACGCCTTCCCCCCTTCCCGTTCCTCCCACGGGGGGGGGGGCTGGGAGCCAGTCGAGGATCTTTGGGGCTGCCTCACCCTGGGAAGGAGCAGCAGGAGCAGCGGGGAATGTGGGGAGGGAGGCAAGGAAAGCTTCAGGGTTTGAGACCTCCCTTCCACCACACCACACAGGCCTGCTCTGAGCGCTCTGCCCCTCCTTGGGTTGCATTCAGGTGAAAACTTGTTAGGGACCCCCAGCTCACGCTAGCCGCCCACCCCACCCCCCAGCAAACCTGCTTCACTCCGTTCATGCTTGATTTTCTCAGTTGCTAATAAGAAATATTGTTTTTCTGGTGACTGCCAGAGTCATACCTTCTATGCTTGTATTGGGGCGTTGTAGTAATTGTAATTGTTTTAATAATACTTCATATCTCTCTCTCTCTCTCTCTCTCTCTCTCTCTCTCTCTCTCTCTCTCTCTCTCTCTCTCTCTCTCATCTATCTATCTATCATCTATCTAATCTATCTATCATCTATCTATCATTTATCTATCATTTATCTACTATCTATCTATCTAATCTATCTATCTAATCTATCTATCTATCTATCTATCTATCTATCTAATCTAATCTAATCTATCTACATCCTGCCCAACAACTTAGTCCTTCCGAGGCTGGACCCACAGACAGTCGCTTACCCTGCAGGGGCCGAATCTGTGTCTCAGGTAAGGAGGGGCTGGTCCTGGCTGGGCTGGGCTCCCCCCACATAGGCCTGCCCCTCAGTGGGCAAGAAGAGGAACGGGAAGGAGGGTCTCGTCCCCGTCGAGGGCTCCTCAATGGGACGTTTATTTTGCTGCACATACAGACCTTCCCAGCCTCAGCTAAGATATTAGTTGAGAGAATAGAGCAAGTCTTTTTTTAATTCACGCTTTATGGTTTGAAAGAGGAACCTAGCAATCAAATGATACTAGTAGTATCATTAGTATTAATATTCGCTTATCAGGAAAGTTTTGCTAGAAATAATAGAAGAATCATGCTGAAAGAAGACATCCAGGACTTCTGCACCCCAAGGCTGCCCTCCCGGCTTCACCTGATCTGGGCTAAAGAAACGGAGCCTGGGAAGGGAGGCGGGAGAAGCTTCAACTTCTGCCAGGGAAGGCGGCTCCTGCCAGTGCTGCCTCCCCTTTTCCGGCAGGTGCAAACTGCAGAAGGGCCCATTCAGACACGGCATGAAACTGGCACGGCTGCCCTGGCATTTTTGTAACTGTCTTCCAGTCAAGGGATGGTACTGGAGTTTTTGCCAGCAGAGATGTTGATTTTTGCCCAGTTAATCCTGCCTTTCCGTTCCGGCTCCATCTCGCCCAGCCAGGCTCAGCCTTCGGTCCCTTGGACCTTTGGGGCCAGGGAGGGGGCGGATGAGGCTCCCCCAAGCCCAAAGGGCAACCTGTGCACAGCCGGGACTGGTGTGGGGCAGCATCCCCTGTTTTGAAGAGGGCCTCGACCTGCAGCGGGGATCCCTGGCGGCTAACCACGACCCGCCCAGCTTCTGTTCAGGAGGGATCCACTTCCCGACTTGCTCTCTGCGAAGTGCAGAGATCACTTGGAGGGGGCTGAGCTCAGCACGTCCTCAGCCGTCCAGCAGGAGGGGACCGGGAGAGAAACCTTTCCCCCAAAGAGGGGAGGCCTCCGCATGAGCGGGCACCGTCCTCCACTCAGTTCCCTCCACCTTGGTTTAAAGAAGGGGGGGGCGAAGATTTGTGATCGTAAACGAGCCAACCGTTGGTGGCCTTGCTGCTGTGTGTGGTCATTGAGATTTGTGGCCTGCCACTCTCTTTCCTTTTTTCCAGATCTGCGGATCCCCCTGATGTGGAAGGACACGGAATATTTCAAGAACAAGGGGGGTAGGTTCCCTGGCTGGTGCTCCCCACATTGTCTGTCTCCCCCTCCCTTCCGTTTGTTTCTCACGTACAGACTTCACTCCAGGGCATTATGGATCCGCAAGCTTAGAACAAGCTTGTGTACCGGAGACCCTTTGGCGAAAGTCAGGATGCCCGAATTTGGCCAATGCTTGTAATGCCACAGACGCACGGCTGACCTCGTCTCCCCGCTGCCTTTGGTGTCCTTTGCACCTCGTTTTAAATAAAAAATGGTGCATAGAAATGATCCTGGCCCTTCCCAGCCAGGGTCCCTTCAGATGTTCAGAAGGCAGCTTTTTCCACGTGTGTGTGTGTGTCTCCTCCTCCTGAAGAGCTCAGTACCATTGTGGGTCCCATTGCTGAGGGAGATTCACCTGCAGGGCCCCGGGAATCGGGCTTTTCCCCGATGGCCCCCCCCTCCATGGCTGGGACAGCTGCTTCCTGGCTGGATTTTTGCAGGGTTGAGAAAACATGGCTGTTGGAGAGCCTGTGTTTGTGCATGTTAGTGTGTTACTTCAGCCACCTGGTGGTTGGTGCTGTTAGTTCTGCTTTGGCTGCTTTTGCTTTTCATGCATTCTCGTTTCCTCCTGATTGCCACTCAGTCAGTTTGGAATGGAGCTGGGGAGGAGGGGAGGGGTGGGTACAGCCTGGGAGAAAGAAATGACGTCTGCCAATTAAGACAGGCCAGCCTGAGGCAAAGGGCGATGCCAAGCTCTGTCCCGGGACTCGGCGTCAAAACAGCTTCTACTCCCTTGGCTGAGCCCAGGGATCTGCAGGTCCCGGCCAGTCCCTCGCCCTTTGGAAGAGGCTTCTCTGCAACTTCCAGCGCCTGGGGATCCACCGTGGAAGAGGCTGATCAAGCGTGTCTGTCTGTGGGTGTGGGTGGGTGCGCCACAATGGCCTTGGAGCTGTGGGGATTGTAGCGGGGGGGCCTAAATGCCCGGCTTTGCCCCTTTCCCCAGACCTGCATCGCTGCGCGGTGTTCTGCCTGCTGCAGATTGGCACGGAAATCTACGACACGGAGATGGTGCTGGCGGACCGGACGCTGGCCGACCTCTGCTTTGAGAACGCCGTGCTCTTGTGAGCCTCGCCGGACACTCTGCAATCCGGCCCCCACCCAGGCAGGGGAGGGGAGGAGGGGGCCCCATCTCACTCATTCCATCTCGGGTGGAATTGGGCCTTTTGGGGCCTAGTGGGAATGGCGGTTGGTGCCCCTGGGAGGGGTCAGGAGGAAACCTCGAGGCCTGTGGAAGGTGGGTGCTCACTGGCCGGGCCTGAGCCCAGAGGTTGGCCCTGGGACCCTGCCTTGGAGCTCCTGGCCGGCCAGCCGGGATCCTGGTGGTGCTCAGAGCCGGCATGGGGGGGCTCCTCCTCTCTCTCTCTCCCCAGCACCGAGGCCGGTCCAGACTTTGAGCTGAAAATTGAGCTCTACAGCGCCGCCCTGGAGGGGGACTCTGCCCTGGGTGCCACCCCCAAGAAGCTGGCCAGCCGCCTGAGCAGCTCCCTGGGGCGGTCCTCGGGGAAGCAGATGCGGGCTGCCCTGGATGGGAGCGGCCCGGGCAGCAACGGGGGGTGCAGTCCACTGATGCTGCCCCCGGCTGCCAGCACAACGTGAGTACCCTTCCCACCTACCGGGGGGAGCCTGCAACCCCCACCCACTGCCTCACCAGCAGGATGCCCGTTCTTTTCCAGGGGGCCCAAATACCAACTGCTGGCCTGTGCCCACCTTGGCCTGGCGCACGTCCAGGACGCCTTTCGCACCCATGACCTCCTTGTCACTGGCAACGGTAGGCACAGAAGATGGCTGTGGGCATCCCTCACCCCTGCAGTCGGGGCCCTCCCAGAGCGGTTGGGGGTCTTGGGGGAGGGCTGACGAGTTCTTCGTGTGCTTGAGCCAGCGACCGGAGACATTTTACTGAACCCCCGATTTTGCCCCGGCTGACGCCCCCTTCTCTCCCAGAGGAGAACTCCTTCTGGCTGCCCCTGTATGGCAGCCTCTGCTGCCGCCTGGTGGCCCAGCCCAGCTGCATGGTGGAGCAGGTGATGGCCGGCTTCCTGAAAGTGCAGGTAAGGGCTTCACCTGCGGAAGGAGGGAGGGAGGCCTGGCTGTTGGGAGCCTGGGATGTGCAGCGCCCCTCTCGACACCCGGGCTGACTGGGTGCTGAGACGGGTGCCTCCTGCAGCCGGGGGAGGGGCTTTAACCCCCAGAGAAGGAGGAGGGGTCTGAGGCACTCACCACCTGTCTGTGCAGCAGGGGGAGCAGCTGGACTGGCCGAGGCTCTTCTGCGTCTTGCGTGGCACCAACCTTCTCTGCTACCGGCGCCCTCAGGATGCCGAGGCCCAGGAAAAGGCTGCCTTCACCATTGCCATCAACAAGGTACCCCTGGGGCACTGGGGCTCCCTGGCACACAGGCAGGCCCAGCACCACGTCCTTGCCAGCTGCTCTGGGCTCCTCTGCCTCCTTTGCAGACGGCCGCTCGTGGGCACACGGGTACACACGCAAAAAAGCACACGGGCCAAAAGGCAACTCTGGCTCTTTGCTGTCCACTGTCCGTGTGAGTCAGCTGAGCAAATCTTCCCAGACTGCCCTCCCTCGCCCGCCCCCATGACACCTCTTAGCGGGTGGGCTGGGACCCTCCCTTGCCAGGGTGCAGATAATAAGATAAGATAACCTTTATTGTCATTTTTTACTGTGGGCACACTGGTACACAAAAATGAAACTCTGTTGCCTGCTCTCAAATATATGCTCACATATAAACATGCTACATACTGTACATATGTATGCATATACGTATAGTGGAATATGTCCTCGCTCTTAAGCTCACCCTTTCAGAAATCCCTCCCGAAGCCTTAAACACTTCTGGGCTTCCCTCCATTACTTCATTACTGGCAGAAGGGAAGGCTCCGTTTCCCATTGCTCGGGGAAGTTGGAGGGGAGACTCTCTGGGCCCCCTTCCTGCCTCTGTCCCAGTCCAAGGCACCCAGCATCTGGCCCCACAGCCTCGATGACCTCCGGGCCTCTTTCCCTGGGCAGGAGACGCGCATCCGGGCCAGTGAGAAGAGCCCCAGGGGCCCCGTCCGCTGCATGTCGGTCACCAACCACTATGGAGGCGAGGAAGTGACCCACATGCTGCAGGCCGAGTCTCCCGCGGAGGCCCAGCGCTGGATGGAGGTCTTCTGGCAGCACTTCTACGACATGAGTGAGTGGAGGAGAGGCAGCAGCAGGGGGGCCTTGGGGCCCAGGGGAGGGGGGTAAAAAGAATGTCAATGCTGCAAATACTGTATATTCTTGCTTTGACAATGTGCAGAACTGTCTGGTATTTTTATAGTTAAACCAGGCAACAGGGAAAAGGGAGGAGAATAAGGATAGCCCGGGAAAAAGAACCGGAAGTAAATCACATCTTCCAAGTTGATTGGAAGATGTGAACCATGACCCCAAAATAAGGGGGGGGGGGAAATGCTTAGAATGTATATGCGTAACAAGCCAGACCTAAGCATTTCCACCATGCTGTACTGAAATATGCCTGAAAGTCCTTTTAAGTGTTTCGTTAATCAGACACATGACAAAGAACAGGCCTCCCTGGACACAGCCCTGACTCGTTTGTTGCGGGCGGGCAGCCGTCTGAAGACACAAGAGGGCTGGGTGTCTGGGGGGGGCACAACTTTGCTTCTGAGCTGGATCTGGGGCACTTCCCACTGCAGCCAAGAACACTGGGGGGCCTCCAAGACCAGCCTTCCTTTGATGCCACAGGACTCCCAAGCAGGTGACCTTGGGGAGCCCCCCCTTTACGCCTCTGTACCCCCCAGGCCAGTGGAAGCACTGCTGCGATGAAGTGATGACGGTGGAGATGCCGTCTCCACGCCGCCCTCCACTGCTGCTGCCCAAGCAGGGATCCCTGTACCACGAGATGGGTGAGGTGGACAGGGCTGGCATCCCTGAGGCAGAAGGGTGGGCTGGGGGGGTCCGCCAAGTCACACCTGCCTCCTGAATCTGGAGGGGACGGTCTCTGTCCTTTCTGCCCCCTTTTCCAGCTGCATGTCTCTCGAGTCTCTCTTGCCCCCCATCCAGTGTCTGTGCCTGTAACTCTCTGCTCTCCTCCTGCTCTCCTCTCTCTGCATGTCCCTCTCTGGCCTCCTCCTGTCTGTCCGTCCTTCCCCAGCTCTCCCTGGCGCTGGGGGGCCACCCTCCAACTGCGAGGGGCTTCTGTTGCAGGACAACGCTGTCTCTGCAGAGATTCGGGCACTTCTGTCCAACTATTACAGTGACAGGTGAAGTAACTGCACCCAGCGGAAGGGCCCCGGCAGGGCTGTGCCAACAGCCCCCAGCCGCAGGGCAGAGGGCTGCTATGCCATGGAAACCTCGGGGAGGCTGGGGGGGGGAGGAGTAGACAGAAGGAGTGGATGTGTGGCTAAATGCCCTCCGGACCCTCCAACTGACCGGAAGGCTGTTTTCCCGAGTGCTTTTGTGCAGAAAGTCAGCTCTCCCGGGGGGTGGGGGGTTGTCTCTTCAGGTACCGGAAGAGAGCTCTGCCCAGGGCGCCTCTAACGGAGCCCCCTCCCCTTTCCTGCAGCTATTGAGCCGGCCGATGACATCGAGGCAGTGACCGAGATCCTGGCCCGGCGGGTGTCCAACCTGGGCGAGCCCGTGTGGCTCTCTCTCTTCGAGGACTCCTCACCCGGCATCGCTTCCAACAGCAGCCACGGATGCTCCAGCACTGACCCGTGCCCCCCGCAGCTCCCCTGGGGCCGTCCTCGCACTTTCTCGCTGGATGCCAAGCTCAGCAGGCTGAAGGGGCGTGCAGGACGCCCACCACCTTCCCCTTTGCCCAAGGCCCCTGGCCCTTCCTGCTCCAGCTCGGGGTCCTCCAGCAGCTGCAGCTCATCTCCGGACTCGGAGCGGACCCTGCAGACCCCCACCCGGCCCTGGTTTGACCCTCGCTTGTGGCTGCAGTCCCAGGTCTGAGGCTGCCGAGAGGTGAGGGTCTGCATTGTGCAGGGGCTTCGTGTCGCAGAGACTAACTGGCCTAGGCCGCACATCCCGTCACTGCCCCCAGTGAGGGGCCGACCTGGCTAGAGAAGCAGCTGGCCACGGAGGGTGGGGCAAGGCCTCCTGCCAGACGCCTCCGTTTTCAGGAGAAAAGCACCTTGCTTTCCCTCGTAAGAAACTGGAATACTTGCTGTTGAAACAGAAGAGAGGCCCAGCGCTTTCCTCGCCAGGGACAGAGTGTCCCCATTTGCCTTCAGCCGGGCCTCTTCCTGCCCCCCCCCCAGCTGCAGGGATTTGCCTGGAGGAGGAAGCGAGGTGGGCAGCCCTTCCCCCCAAACTGGTCTGTGTGGAGGCCAGCGACCTCCCTCCCTCCCTCCCTTCCTGTGAATATGCATTAAAGAGTATTGACTTGTGGTGCAGGCTTTGTCTGTGGGAGGGGGCTGGCACAGCCCTGGCGTGGGGAAGGCTCTGGCATCTGGCTCCAGCACTGGGAAGTGGGGGGGAGGTAGGAGGTTACAGCCACACTATGCAAGACACACATCTCGGGGTCCAATCTGCCCCTGAAGGCCTCCTGCGGATCTGCGACCCGACAGGACCTTCCATAAACCAGGATCTTCCGTTAAGCCAAAAAGTGGTTTATTTGCTCAGACATTGCGCGTTTATGTGATCACAGTCCCGGTAGCAGACGGACCCGGGTTCAGCCGTGTGAACGTACAGTGAGCCAGCCCGCTGCTCTGGTCTGGCTGCAGGTGGGCAGGCAGGTGCAGGTGGGGGCCGCCCTCAGGCACCTTCTCCAAGCAGGGACCCCCGGCTCTGCTGAGCGGGCAGAAGCCGGGCAGTCAGGCCGGCCACCCGTGGTTGGGCCGCTTGCCCTGCGGAAAGAAAGCAGCCATGAGCTGACTGGCCGGAGGACTGGAGGTGGGGTGCCCCCAGGTGTGAGCTGACTGGAAGGAAGGGAGGGCTGTTGTGAGAAAGGGACACACTCACTCCGCCACACACTAGAGCCAGAGGCAGCCTCCACCTTTGCGGGGAGCTTCTGGGTCTGCCCCACTCTCACCCCACCCTGCCTTGAGGGTATGTTGTTGGAATCAGTGGGAGGGAAACTCCTGCGTGAATCCCATGAGGAGGGGCTTAAAGCAGGAGATTAAAAACATCTATGTGTCAAGTCACCCACTTGCTGGGCTGGGCGTCTCTCGCCCTCTGGCCCTCTGGGCACGGCCCCAGCCTGGCCTGGAGCAGCTCCTGGGGAAGCACCTGGGAAAGGAAAGGTGGGGCAGAAGTCCGATCTTTGGGGCATCCCCCATGCCTGCCCCTCCCCATCCCCGAAGCAGGCAGGGACGTTTCCTTGGCTGCAGGTCAAGCCAAACAATTCATAGCGATGCAAGCAGAAGGGAGACTGCCAACAAAACCTGGGACTCTCAGCTTGCAAGCCATCTCCCCCCCCTCAACCCCCCCACTGTTCAAGGAGGCAGGGTCCCAACAGGAGGTGCCTGACAGAGGGTCCCAAAGCTCAAGCAGCCCCCCCCCAATTCTGGCTGTTTACACAATCCTGCAGTGCCTGAATCTCAACCAAGTAAGCCAAAGCAGCCCCCCCACCACCACGTGGCTGCTGCCCTTCTCATTCCCCCCCCCTTGAGCAAGACTTGGGGCTTACCTTTCTTGGGGGCTGTCTCCCCTAGACCAGCCCTTGGGGGAGAATTCGCTGTGGGGCTGGGCAGCTCCTCCCAGTCCATTGCCCTTCCATTGGTGCCCTGGGCTGGGCCGGGGGACATTTGCCCCTCTGGGGCATGGCTGGGGGGCAGAGATTCCTCCACAGGGGGGGAGCAGGGCCCCAGAGGAGTCAAAAGGGGTCCCTCCTCTCCCAGAGAGTGTTCAGATTCAGGGGAGGGGGCCAGGTGGGGAGGCTGGGGCGGTGAGACAGGTTCAGGAGGGGTGCTGTTCAAAGCACAGGAAGGGGCTGGGGGTAGCAGGCAGGGAGGGGCGCATGGTGGTGGCACTGCCTCTGCTTCCCAGTGACCAGGCAGAGTGCTGGTGGGGGGCGAGGCTGGGTGGGGGACCCTGCTGGGCTTGGGGCCGATGGGGGGAGCCGCTGAAGCCTGGAAGCTGCCCGGGACGTTCGGCTGTGGGGGGCGGCGAAAGATGTAAGCGGATTCCGTGAGGCTGCGCTGGTGGCGGAGGAAAGGGCGCCGCGGCACTCCTGTCCGGGCAATGTGGAGGGGGGGGAGAGAAGATGCGTCAGCAAAGCCAGCCTAAACACACACACACACACAGTGCACAATGCACAGGCCAAAGTCACCTGGAGTTGTGAGGGTTCAGGAGTCGCCACGCCCTGAATTACTCAGACGTCAATGAATGTTGGGGGGGGGAGACAGAATCCTCCCCATTCCCTACTCCACGAAGTAGTTGCCCCCAGCCCCGGGGTGGGATGGGATGGTGAGGGCAGGCCTGGCCAGGGTGCTCACCTGGCCCCGGTTCTCCCGAGGTGGAGGAGTGCCGTCGCTCCCTCGCCTGGAGGAAGCCCCTGGGTGGCTGCTGCGAGCCTGGCCCTGCTGCCTCCTGTGCCCAGGAGAAAAGCCATGAGGGGCCCCACATGCCTCTAACACCCCCCCCGCTTTCTCTCACCCCCCCAGCAGAGGAAGACCCCCTGTAGATCCCAGAGGCAGGCAGTGGCTCTGCTTCCAGAGGGAGGGGAGAGGCTTCGGGCAGGCTCGGGGTCGTATGGAAGCATTTCCAGGGAAAAGAGCCCCTCCCCAGCAGCCCTACAGCCAGAGCCCTCCCCCGTCCACATGGGGGTTCTGCTTGGCCACAGGCCCCCTCCATTGAGCCACCAAGCGTGTCCCCCAGCCCTCTGGCGCCCTGGCACCTCAAACCGAGGCATCCTTGCCAGCCGCCCCCTGGCTGCCGTCTTCTCACCGGGTCCGTCTCACTGGCCTGGCTCTGAGGACTCGTCCCGGCCAGGGCCCTTGCTTGCTCCTTCTGCCAATGGGGAGGAGAGGAGAGAAAAGGAACGCTCAGAGCCAGGATGACCTCGGTGTTGCTGGGCAGGCATCAGTTCAACAGGTGGAGAAGAGTCACTTGCCGGACGTCCGCCTGCCAAACCTCCTTCAGTCGAGCAGATGGGACTCCCGCAGTTCCCTTTCCGCCTCCCATGATCTGCCAATGGCCCCCACCCCACTTGTCCCCAGAGGTGGAGGAGGGGGTCACGTGGCCAGTGCAGGGTGCTCACCCGTCGGGCTTCTTCCCACCGGTGCTCTTCTGCTTCCCGCTGGGCCTGCTGCTGCCTGTGGGGGGGGGCAGAGCCTCTCATGGGGGGCTGATCTGCCACTCAGCCTACAGCTCCCCAGTGGATCGGGAGGCGGGAGGGGGGGGACGTGGCTGATCCTGAGGAGCGGGGGCCCAGTGCAGCTCGGGGGGGCCCAGGGTCAGTGGGGCCGCCTCACCAAGTGTCCAGCCACCCTGCCCTGTCAGCAGCCACCGAGCTTCCAGCAGGCACCCCGCTGGGCACGGGCTGCCCAGGCTCCCTGAGAAGGTGGGGCGCATTCCCAGGAAGTCCAAGGGGAGGTGGGAGCCCCCCAACTCTGAGGCCTGTTCTGGGCAGGTCCTTCCCCTTTGTTTGGCGAAGCAGACCCTCTTGTGGGGAAGGGGGGAGGGCTGCAGGCCCCTCTTCTGCCACCCTTGAGGATGCTGCAGTTTATGACTACAATGGCCTTAGCTGGTCTGCTGCCCTGGAGCTGGCAGCTAATTCAGCAAAGAAAGGGAAAGGGAAAAGAAAGGAGAAAGGAAAGGAAAGAGCCCCCCTCCCCCAATCAGGACGGCCAAGCTCTGGGACAGTCCAAGCCATCCTCCCCAATGCCCCCCCCATCAGACTGGCTCTCATCCCACAAGGATCCTTCCAGGCAGAGGACCCCTGGGGGGGGGCATGGCCACAGTGGGGAGGCGAGGGGGCCGTTTCTCCCTGGGCAGTGGGAGGAAGACGGGGGGGGGGTCGCCCTCTGGGGCAAGTCCAGAGTGGCTGGAGGTGCTCAGAAAAGGAGGCTGGGCACTTCCCTAGAAGTGTGTCTCAAGCTCGGCGTCTTAAACTCTGGATTCCAACTCCCAGAATTCCCCAGGAAGTCCTGGCCTCGTCCAGCTGCCACGCTGGGGAAAGGCCAGGAGACGATTTCTGCCCAAGGAGCAGCCTCGGTTTAAGGTTCGGGGCCTTAGTCGCCAGGCAAAGGGGCTGTGGGCACAGGGCAGCCGGGGAAACGGGGCGTGGCGGTCCCTGGTGCGAGGCCCGCCCACCTACCTCTGCTCCTGCACGAGCCTCTCCCTCTCTTGCACCCGGCGCTCCCGCTCGGCTGCTTCCCGCCGCTCCTCCTCCATGCGCCGGTGCTCCCAGCGCCTCTTCTCCTCCTGGGCTCTCCTCCTCTCCTCCTGGCGCCGCTCCTCCTCTTCCCTCTGGAGGGCGGCAGAGAGGGAGGCTGGCATCCCCCCTCCCCCCCCGCGGCCCTGCAGCCCCCGGGCAGCCCAGCAGCCCCCCCTCACCTCCGCCTGTGCCCAGAAGGAGCTCCTCTTGGTGTGCAGGATCTCCAGGGCGGGGTTCGTCTTCCGGTAGTTTGTCCCCTGAGGGCAGACCAAGGGGGTCCCTGAAGGCTGCCTCTCTCTCACCTGGGGAGGGGACATCCCTCAGGTGCCCCCCAGGTGCAGAAAGGCAAATGGGCAAGGTGCCCTCCAGGCAGGCAGCTGGGAGGGGCCGCAGGGGACCCCTCCTCTCCTGTGCCAGAGCAGGGGGGCACTGAGGGAGGGGGCCCTCCAGGCAACCCAGCCTCACCCCCCCTTCTCTGTGCGCTGGGAAGGAAAGGGGGGAGGCCGATGCCCCCTCTTGCCCTCCCCAGAGACAGCAGCTGCCTTCCCTGGAAAAGCCCCAAGGGCCCCATGGGGGCTGGGGGGGGGGCTGGCCGCAGTTGCCACTGCCGGAAGCAGAGGGGAAACCTGGCCAGTGATGAGCTGGGGTGCAAGCATTCATTCATGGGGGACCCCCGCCCCCTCTTTCCCTTCCTCCTTACCACCAGTTCCTCAGGGTCCCCACTCGGAACCTTCTTGGGGACGGCAGCTTCCGGGGGGGGCTGTTCTGGCGGGGCCACCAGGGACAGCTGGCGGGTCAGCCCTTCCTGGGTCACCTCCTCCACCCGGCTGGCCTTCAGCACCCGGTGGGCTTCCTGCAGAGGGAGAGAGGAGGGGGCAGTGCAGGGATCCCCCCCAACTCCTTCGGGAAGAGCAGCTGCCCTTCCTCTCTGGGGGGAGCAGGGCCCTCCTCCCCTCCCCCCATTTCCCAAGCCTCTCCTGCCTTCTCTCACCCACAAAAGAGCCCCCCCCAACCTCCCATTTCTAGCCCAGGAGCAGCCCGGGGCCAGGGACATCGGGCTGCTCTCTGCCCAGCACCCACCTTGAAGAAGGCCCGGATGGCCGGCAGGTGCCCAGCGCAAGCTTCTTGGCGCGAGTCCAGGACTTTCTCGCCAACCTAGTGCCAAAGGGGGAGCCAGGGGGCCATCAAAGACTCCTGCAGCGGCTGCACAATTTTGGGGGGCCCTTCCGGAAGCCCCCAGCTGCAGCCTCCCGCGTCCTTTGGGCAGCGAGGGTGGGGCTGTTCCCCAGCAAGATCGGCATGGCTCTCCCGGGGACAGCCCCCCCCCAAAGGGAGCCACAAGAGAGTTGGAGATGAGGCACAGCAGCCCCCTCTGGGCATATCAAGAGTTCCTCCGTTGGGGCCTTCTGGAAAATCCCAGCTCTTTCTAGACTGAACCTCTGGAGGGACAGGGGTGGGTGGGGTGGAGGACAGCAGAGGAGAGAGGCCTTCGCTCAGATCCAGCACCCCTTCCTTCCTTGGGAGGTCACAAGGGAACACATTCTGTACGCGCTCCATACAACCGCCTCTTCCAGGGTTCTTTTAAAGACGGGAGCTGCCACCTCCAATGGCTCTTGGCCTCCCCCCTCACGAGTCTCTTGCGTTCAGGGGTCCTCCGGCCACTCGCCTCCCTGCCCTCCAGGTGCTCTGCCCACTCAGCCCCACTGTCTGGCGTTGGGCAGCCTTACAAAAGGGAGTTGCAAACTAAGGCCCTCCTGTGGCCAGCCCTTCTCGAGGGAGGGTCTCCGGCGTGAGCTCTGCTCCCCCCCTGCCGATGGCCGGCTCTCTTGGAGGCGGCCGCTTCTACTGAGTGGGGGGGGCAGGAAAAGGGGGGCTGTGCCGGGATTCACCTCCCTCTCAGGGCCACATGCAGCGTCCCGGCCAGTGTCCACTCTGTCCTGCTGCAAGGCCGGGAAGCCGGGTGGGCGTGGCTTCGTGGCCTGCAGCTCCCACAGAGGCAGTTCGTCCATTCCCCCCAAAGCAAGGCTCCCCCCCCAGTGAATAGCCTGCCTTTCTACCCCCTCAAGGGGACAAAAACCACAATGAAGGGAGCCCATTGGGAGGGCGTCCGGGAGGTCTTCCTGCCCTGGGAAGACAGAGAGGCCGAGCGCAGGTCCTGAGGCCGGAGCGATCCTGGCTTGGACCGACTGTGCCAGGCCCAGATTCAGGTCCCCCGAGAGGCATCTGGGCACCGTCTCTCTTGCTCTTTCTTCAGCTGCAAGCCACACACCCCCTCGCCCCCCCCAGCTCCCCCTCTTCCGCTCTCACCCAGTGGATCAGGACGACGCGTGGCACCCCAGTGGCGGGCTCAAACAGGCGGCACAGCCCATACATGATGCGCCCGCTTTGGAAGCGCTTGGCCAGTTCATCAGGGCCTCCTCCTGCAGGGGGAGGCTGGGTCAGGCACAGGGGCTCCCAGGCACCAAGCCCACCGAGACTCCCCCACCCCCCTGTTGTTTCCAGGAGATGCCCCCCCCCACGGCAGGGCAGGCAGACTGGGGCCCTCTCCTGCCTCCCCTGGAGGCTGATCGGACTGAGAAGGGCCCGGCTGCCCCCCCCCGTGCCATCTATGGAAGGAGGAGGGAGGGAGGGAGGTTCCTGCCTTACCCCCTGAGTCCAGCAGCTTCAGCTCGTTGGCATTTTGGTAGGCAAAGAGGGCCCTGGGTGTCGGAGAGACAGAGGGAGAGAGAGAGAGAGAGAGAGAGAGAGAGAGAGAGAGAGAGAGAGAGAGAGAGAGAGAGGGAGGGGGGGGGGGAGGGAGGGGCTGGCATTAGGAATCAGTCTGCGGGGGGAGACCCAGGCCAGGGCCCCCCATCCCTTTGCAAGAGGTCTGGCCATCTTCCTCTGGGGCCCGGAACAAGAGGATCGGGGGCAGCCCAAGCCCAGCGAGGCCTTCCCTTGGGTGCCTTGGACTGAAGGGGGGGCCCCCTCCTCCTCCCCCCCCAGCTGCCTCCTCATTTCTGGCCTCAGAAAGGCAAAGTCCGCTGCTCTGCTGGGCCTTGCATTTTGGCCTCCTTGTCCCCCAGGGCTGCCTGGCACGGCTGCTTCCCCCCACAGGCCGACTGACTGCTGCAGTGGGTGTGTTTGTCCCAGCTGCAGAGAATATCTGGGCCCAACTCCACACACACACACACACACACACACAGCCGTCCTGCATAGCTGCACCCAGTCTGGGCACCAGATGAGGCAAGGCAGGCATGCCCACGGCCCTCCCCTTTCATGGCTGGAGGAGGGGAAGGGACCCTGCGGGGGGGGGGGGGAGGAGGGAGGCCGCAGAGAGACTTCCTGCCTCCACCCGAGACAGATTCCTCCTCCGCCAGGCCCCCCCATCCTCTGAGGAGAAAGGCCCTGGGGAGCTTCGGCTGGGCCCTTGGCAGGTGGAACCCCCACCCCCCCCAGTTGCTTCCCCTTCCCCGTCTCCCCCTCTGAACAGGAGGAAGGACATCCGCTCTCAGACAATGGAGGCTGAAGGGGCGGCATGGAGGAGGGGGCGGAGGGGGGGGCCTGCCTGCAGACGTGGGGCCAAGCCCTCCACCAGCCCTTGGGAAGGAGGTGACCCCACCATGCCCCTCCCGCTGTGCTTCCAGCAGCCTCATGAGGGGAGGATGGCCCTGGGGGGAGATGGGAGGGGAAGATGGCCTTGGGGGGGAGGGAGGAGGGGGGCTGGCATCCGATGAAAACACAGCTGGCTCCTTCCTTTCCCTCTGGGGAAGCCAAGGCCACAGAGCCCCCCCCTCCCATCCCCTCTCAAATGTCTTGCAGATCCTCTGACACACACGTGTGCTAGCACCATCCCGCCTTCCTGGGGCTGGGCTTGGTTACTGAGCAGGAGTAACACGCCCAGGTGGTGCCAAGCGCCCGCCAAGGAGAGGGGCAAAGGCTGGGCCCAATGGGGGAGGGCAGCTCCTGACTCTCCTTCGCCCCATCCTCCCTCCCTGCTTCTCGCTCTGAAACAGGCCCAAACCCCACAAGCTCTGCTGACGCCTGACCCCGGCCTTGGCCTCCAGCCATGTGTGCACTCACCATGCTTGTGGAGAGAAGGGTTGTGAGCGCACACCTGCCTCTAGTGCCCTGCCAGGGGACACGCAGAAGACCCCAGGAGCTGCACTGCTCTCCTTTTCCTGCCAAAGGTTTGGCTTCAGCAGCCTGGATGGCAGGACCCCGGCAGGATCAGCCCCCTGGAGCCCCCAGGGCTGGCTTCTTTTCTCCTGCCAGCTCTCCCAGCTTCGGCTGGCTGGGCTCCTGGCAGGCCCTTAGAGAGCAGAGAGGGGGAAAGCTGCGGAAGAGGAGCCTTCCAGGATGGGGCCCAGGGAGTGGAGGCTTCTGCCTCCTCCTCCTCCTGCTGCTGCTGCTGGGAACCCACATCTGGCCCTCAAAGCTGCAGGGCTGGCAGGCCCCGTTCCTGCACCCAGAGCTTCCTGGTAGAGCTTCGCTCCTGCATCTGGCACCCTGGGGCAATAGGACGGGCAAAAGGGCTCAGCGCGGAGCTGAGCTGCCCTCTCTCTCACACGGAGGCTGGTGGGGAAAGAGGCATGGCGGGCACAGCTGTCACCCACAGACACACAGCACTTCACCGCCCCCCCCAGAAGCTCCCGGGCTCCGAGGGGGGGGAGAGGCTGGCAAAGCAGGTGGGAGGCAGCAGCACCAGCGGCGCCGTGGCCCTTGCTGAAGGGCGCCTCCTGCAGCCCAGCAGGGCCCTCGGGACGGCGGCGCTCGCCCCCCCGGCAGCTTCCTCGGCCGGCCGGGACTGGAAGGGGCGAGGCCGGGGGTGGGGCAGGCCGCGCTGGGCGGGACGGCCCAGGACTGCTCTTGTCCCGTCGGCGGAGGGCTCGGGAGGGCCCCGGCTCCTTCCCTTTGGACTCTCCGCCCGAGTTTTACCGGGGACCTTCCGGGGGGCGAAGCGGCTTCGGGGCCGGGCTGCCTTCCGGGGGGCAAAGAGCAGGAGCCGCTGCGGGCAACGAGGCGAGGCGACTGGGGAGAGGCCACCCGCTGCTCCCGTCCCCGGGAGACCCAGCAACTCCTCTCACTCGCCAGACACGCCACGCTCGCCACGGGGGCCAAAGCGAGAGCGGGTCGCGCTTGCCCTGCTCTCTCCGGGTCCCCGCCGGGGCTCCCCGAGATCCGGCCCCGCAGAGACCACCACCGGGCGCCTGCCCACCCGGCCGGGAGAGGAGTCCGCGCCCCGGAGCCCTCGGCACTGGCCGCCCGGGAAGGGCAGCGGCGCCACTCACCAGCTGGCGGCCGCTCGGCCGTTCACCACGTCGCTCTTGGCGGCCAGCAGCGCCAGGCTGTGCTTGTCCAGGTCCACGGCGGTGCTGCCCATCGCGAGAACCCCGACGGCGGCGGACCGCGGCTCCGAGGTGGCGGCGGCGGCGGGCCGGGAAGAGGCGCCCCCGCCCTCCCCGCCTCCTCCTCCGCCCCCGCCCCCGCCCCAACCCACTGCGGGGAGGGACGGGGCGGGGCAGCATATCTTGGAAAGCCAAGGCCGCGCCGACTTGGGGCAGGACACCCTCCCCGCGGTGGGCTCACTGCTTTGCCCGGTGGCCTCGCAGGCGGGTCTCGAGAGGGGTCCCCTGCGGAAGGGGCCTGGTCTTGAAATTAAATCTCTGCACTCCTTGCCTCTGGCGTGGGAAATGCCCCGGACACGTCGGACGGACCTTCCTTGGCCCAGCATTGCGAGGCCCGTGAGGCCCCCTGAGCAGGGGCCAAGCTGAGGCTGGCCTTTCCCACGAGGGCAGAGCCTGGAGAGACCCCCCCCCCCGGATGAGCCCCTTTCTGGGTGTCTGTGGTTAGGAAGAGCCCCAACCGTTTGAAGGGGCAGAAGCAACCTGCTGCAAACCCTGTCATTGCCCCCCCTCCACAGCAGCCGACCCCCCCCCCCAAGCATCATCCCAGGGGCTTTGGGGGAGGGGAGCCTGGGGCGGACCTTCTCCCCAGGGGAGGGGGGAGCCTGGGGCCGACCTCGCCTGGAGTAGGACCTGCCTTTTCCTTGGCTGCAGCTTGGGGGAAGCAATGTCCCCATTCCTCCCTCTTTCCACCCTGCTGGACACCACCCTGTGGCTCCTACAGCCCCCCCTCCAAGAATCCTCCATTAGGGAAGGTTTGGGGCATTCTGCAAGCCCCCCCTCCACACACCCCCTTGGGACCGTCTCCTTGGCCCTTTGGCAGGCCTGGCCGGGAACCATCCGCCCACCTCCTTTGCCTTCGCCTTATTTGGTCAATTCAACGATCTCCCGAGCACAAAGTCCTTTTACAGCTGCAGAGGCCGGCTCCCATTCGGACACCTCGGCTCAGGCATTGTGCTGGGCGGAGGGAGCCCATCTCTGCCCTGGGCTGGAGGACAACCCGAAGGCCAGGCCCAGGTCCCCCTTGGAGGCCTGCCAGATGGGGCCTCCCTTCCTCAGGGTGCCTTTGGCAACCAGCCCCAGGCCGCCTCTGATTCCAGGACTCCCACACCGGGGACTGTGGGGACAGGAGGCTGGGGGGGGCCACTCTGGGGACAGGAGGCTGGCCCAGAGGAGATGGGAAGGAGAAGCCCCTCTAGGCTCCCTGGCATTTAAGGGGAAGCAATCCCAGAGGGTCTCCGTTGCAGAGTCTCCTTGGTGGGCCTCTTGAGGCTGCTCCTTCGGGGGGGGGAGTAAGGGGGAAAGGAACTTCTCCACGATCCCTGCTCTGTCCCACCCCCCTCTAAGGCTTCAGGCCACTGCGCTGGTCCACAGAAGCAGAGAGAGGCGACCGGAGTCCCCGGCAAACACTCTCTGCACTTCTCCCCTCCAGCCACGGTGCTCCCTCCTCTTCCCACAGCTGAGTGGGGCAAGAGAACCCCTCCAGCCTCTTCAAGGGTGCCCACCTGGGATGGCTACCTTGGTCAGAGGGAGGAGAGGTGGGGGAGGAGCAGCCAGGGGGACCACAGAACCCAACTGGCTGTCCCAGGCCAAGACCTCCTGCTCAGGGCCTTTCAGGTCAGTCCAAATCAGCTGCTTGGTCTGCAGTCATTCCTGGGTCAAATCTGCGCCCAGCGCAATTCCCTTCCTGGCCCAAAAATCAGCCCTCTGGACTCTCGCCACAGGGTCCCTGCAGACGGCCAGCGGGGGTTCTGGATGGCATGGGGGATGGTGGTCTGCAGAAGAGGGAGGGCAGAGCCCACTCCCAAAACCAGGCGGGGGTGGGGGTGCTTGGAATCTCTTTGGAGACACTTTCCGTGCCCCTCCCCCATAGCCGCAGAGGGATTCCTCCATCACTCCTGGTGTAAGCCAGTTCTGCCTCCCTTGTGGAAGTGCTGCGCAGGGCCGGTTCTCCTCCTCCTCAGCCGGGCGCAGCGCGAGATGCTGTCCTGCCCCAAATGACAGAGAAGCGGCAGCTCCCCCCATCCCCGAGGGCCGGTCAGTGGCTGTGCACCCACATTCCCCCCTCCACTCTTGGGCTGTGCTGCAGGGGAGGGGGTTGCTGTCCTGGCCCAGTCCCACGTAAGATGCCCACAGGGATCAGGCAAGGAAAACCAAATGCACGCATACAAGGTAGGTGGCACCTGGCTCAGGAGCAGTAAGTGTGAGAAAGATCTGTGTGTCCTAGTGGACAATCACGTAAATGCGAGCCAGCCCTATGCTGCAACTGCAAAAAAAGCCAATGCAATCTGGGCTGCATCAACTGAGGGATAGAATCAAGATCACATGAAGTTCTAGTACCGCTTTACAACGCCTTGGTAAGGCTACACTTGGAATCCTGCATCCAGTTTTGGTCACCACAATGTAAAAAAGATGTTGGGACTCTAGAAAGAGGGCAGAGAAGAGCAAGAAAGATGATCAGGGGCCTGGAGGCTAAAACACGAAGAACGGTTGCAGGAATTGGGTATGTCTAGTTTTATGAAGAGAAGGACGGGAGTCAAGCTATTTTCCAAGGCGCCTGAAGGCCGGACAAGAAGCAACGGATAGAAACTAATCAAGGAGAGAAGCAACTTAGAACTAAGGAGGAATTTCGTAAAAGTGAGAACAATTCATCAGTGGAAAGGAAGTTGCCTCCAGAAGCTGTGGGTGCTCCAACACTGGAGGTTTTTAAGAAGAGACTGGACAACCATTTGTCTGGAATGGTAGATGGTCTCCTGCTTGAACAGGGGATGGACTAGAAGACCTCCAAGGTCCCCTCCAATTCTGTTATTCTATTATTCTGCTAATCTCTTCTCCAAAGCACATGAAGGCAGGACAAGAAGCAACAGATGGAAACTAATCAAGGAGAAATCCAACCTGGAATTAAGGAGAAATTTCCTGAGGACAGTTAACCAGTGGAACAGCTTTGCCACCAGAAATGGTGGGCGCTCCATCACTGGAGATTTTCAAGAAGACACTGGACAGGCACTTGTCTGAAAAGGTATAGGTTCTCCTGCTTGAGCAGGGGGTTGGACTAGAAAACCTCTGAGGTCCCTTCTTGTCATTTGAATCTCCTTGCTATGGGGCAGTGTCCTATTCCCCCCCCCCCGCCTGCCAAGACCACCCAGGGCAGCAATCTCTCTGCGACAGGGCCAGCCTTCTCCTGCCCTGAACCCAGGGCCAGAGGGTTGCATGGGCCCTTCCTCCTGCCCCACCCCATCCTCATTCTCAAACTGAGCCCCTGGTGTGTACAGCTGCATTTAATTATTCCTTCTTTTTAAACTAAAATGTTTTCCTGGCATTCCATCTGCCTTCCTGTATCTTGAACCCATTATTCTGCACCCTCCATTCCGGAGAGAGAGAGAGAGAGAAACAGGTCTTGCCCGTCTTTGGTGTGACGCCTGTCCCTTCAGGTCTCTGAAGAGGGCTATCGTGTTGACCCCCACCCCCGCTGGCCCTCCCCAGCTGCCTTTCCCCACAGTCCACATTTTAGGCTCCTCCCATCCCCCCCTCCATTCCGATTCCCTATATTGCTGTGATTGGAAGATGATCCTTGATGGGTCTATCCTGGATCTGGCCTGGAACTGCATCTGCCCTTTTTACAACCCTTCCAGGCAGCCGATCCATATTTCATTTGCAATTCACTGTTATTATCCCAGTAACTTTTCCACAAGAGATATTAATAAGTCAGCTGCGCTCCTTCCTCTGTCGATTGTATCTTTTCTTGTGCCCTTTCTCCTTCTTGTCTCTCTAGTTAATCTTTTAAATCTTTTTGTATTTATGATTTTAATTGTAAGCCACCCAGAAACACTTTTCAGAGTGAGATGAAGGGCACATACATTTAATAAATCAATAAATAAACATTTGGTGAACAACTTTACATTTCTCTCCATTAAAGTTCTATGCTATTATTATGACTGCTGGCTGCACTGGCAGACGTTGAGATTCGGCATTTTTATCCACCTGCCCAAGGACCTGGGATAGAGGTGTATTTTCCGCAGGATGTCAGCTGTTTCCAGTGAAGCTGCCTTTTGCAATTGACCGACAGGGACTTTGTCAATGCCGATGAAGTTCAAGTGGTTCTCCAGAGGTTTTGGGGGGGGATTGCATGTGTGATGAAGCCAGGGGGTCTCTATTCTCTTCTGTCTTTTGGGTGATAATGTTCAGAGATTTCCCTCTCCCTAGTAGGGAAAAGAGCCACTCAAAAAGACGTGAATTAGCCTAACGAGATTTCTTCTTCACAATCCCAAGCTGACCTAGCAGCCACTGCCTGGTTTTTGAGAAGCCTCCAGACCAGCCTCTTCCTCTCGTCTGCTTGAGAATCTCCCAAGGGACCTTCAGGGCAATGGAGGGGCCTTTCTGCAAAGAACATTGTTCCACTGACTGGCCAGCATGTCCCTGGATCCGTCCCCCCCCCACCTGCCCCCTTGCTCCCTTCATCGCTTCTCAAGGCTGTCGCAAAAAGAAGATATAAAGGTTCAGCGGCCATCAGCCAGATCTGTTGGTAGCCGAGGACGAGACCTGTGGCTCTGAGCTCCTTCCAGATCAGTGCTGGGCTTGGGATCCTGCTCCTTCCCACAGCTCTTCCTGATGGCCCAGGGGAAGTCCTCTCCTGCCCTGAGATAACAGGGTTCCCAAACCATTGGTAATTGTGTGTTTTCTTTGCCCCCCCCCCCGGGCCTTCTGTCTAACCGAACGCCTGGGTTATTTTCAGCCTGTGTTTGTCCTTCTTAGCATCACCTATCCAGGGGTAGTCAACCTTGGCTCTTTTATGACTCGTGGACTTCAATTCCCAGAATTCCTGAGCCAGCTGGGAGTTGAAGTCCACGAGTCATAAAAGAGCCAAGGTTGACTACCCCTGACCTATACTATACCTTCTCCTTGGCTGGACAGCTGATGCGTGATACCAACAACCATATTGTTGTTCTTTGTGCTTCCACATACAGGGCAGTTCATTCACCTCTGAGCAGGTGTGGAGTGCAGAGTGCGGCTCCACCTCTCTTTCCCTTCCTCTTGATCAGACGGTAACTTTAGCTGCTGAAGCCACATCT
>NW_015387552.1:288147-291972 GCF_001527695.2 Protobothrops mucrosquamatus
CTACCCCTGACCTATACTATACCTTCTCCTTGGCTGGACAGCTGATGCGTGATACCAACAACCATATTGTTGTTCTTTGTGCTTCCACATACAGGGCAGTTCATTCACCTCTGAGCAGGTGTGGAGTGCAGAGTGCGGCTCCACCTCTCTTTCCCTTCCTCTTGATCAGACGGTAACTTTAGCTGCTGAAGCCACATCTACATTCATGTTCTCACACACACACACACACGCCATGTTTGCCCTCCAAGCTGGACCCTGAAAGAGGCTGGGCAGATTCCTCCGGATGATTCACTGGATCACTTAGGAGAGCCAGCACAGCTGCCGCCGCCGCCCCCTCTGCCTTGTTTGGCCGCCGTCTTTTGCTTGGGGTTCCTTCAACTCCCCCCTCGAAGGCAGCCTCTGCTGTCCAACACCCGCCCCCTCTTGGGGAGAAGAGAGCCCCCTCTCCCCCCCCCCACCAGGAGCCCCTGCTAATGTGGGACTCGGCCCTGGGAGTGGCGCTTCCCAGCATGCCACACATCTGCCCTGCCAAATCCAGGCTCCGCCTCCCTGGGTCCTGGGGGCCGGATGGCCCTGGCCATTGGCCGCACCGTCCATTAAAAGGGGCGGGGGAGGGGGGAGTTGTGGGGCTTCTCTCTCCCTTTGCCAGGTTGGGAGCGCCCTCTAGGGGCACAAGGGAGTCAAGACAGCAGGTCCCCTGCAGCTGCCACTTTTCCCACCGACCGGAGGAGGAGGCGGAGGCGGAGGCGGCGAGGAGAGCGGGGCGGGGGGGGGAGGCGCTCCCGGCGCTGTCTCGCCCGACGGAGGCCCCGCGCGGACTGCGAGCGCGGATCCCGCCCTCAGAAAACGGCCCCTCGGCGGAGGGCGGGATCCTGCTGCCTGCCCGGGAGGGGGCCTAGCCCAGTGATGGCGAACCTTTTAGAGACCGAGTGCCCAAACTGCAACCCAAAACCCACTTATACATCGTCGGGTGCCGGGTGGGCGTGGCCCATTGGGTGGGCGTGGCTGCGGTGGTAACAGACTGGGTGGGACTAAAAAGTTCAATCAATCAATTCCAACTTTGCAAGATCTTCCCCCCCCCCTGCGAGAAGTTGAAATTGACTGATTGATTGAACCTTTTTTTTTTTTTGCACATGGCGGTAGAGGCCTAAAACAAAAAGGGTTTATAAAACCCAGCTGAAGGCCTAGGACTGGGGCGACGGCGCGCGTGCCCACAGAGAAGGCTCTGAGTGCCGCCTCTGGCACCCGTGCCATAGGTTCGCCACCAGGCCCGGTCGGGGGTGGCTGCTGCTTCAGACCTGAGGGAATAGGAAGCTGCGGGCAGCCCCACCCAGCCCCCCGCCCAGCCCTTTGGGAGCCCCTGGAGGGCAGCGTGCAGTTGAAACAGAGGCCCCCCTGCCCCACCACTGGCCTGGCGTCTCCCGGCCTCCGCTCAGGTCGTCAGAGGAAGGGCGCCTTTGGGGGCCCTAGTGAAGGAGCCCGGCCTGGCCTGCTCCGGTCCCCAATGGTGGCTGTTGCCCTCTTCTGCAGAGGTCGAGAGAAGGCCCCCCCTGGGCAGGAGAGCATGCGGGAGGCTCTGGGGAAGGACAAAGATCAGAGGCCGGCTGGGGCTCCGGCCCCACCCAGGCTGGGCTGCAGAAGGCCAGGAGAGCAACGCCATTTTCTCACGCTCTGGGTGGAGCTGTGCTAAAGGGCAAAAGGCCGGCAGGTGCCTCTTTCCCTGTTTATTTAGATTTTTATTCAGTAGAGCTGCGCAACCTGCAAACAGCAATTTTGGGTGGCCTTAGATACACGTGAGATACAACAGGGCTTTTCAACCAGGGGTACGGGTACCACCTGTGGTACATGGGCACCTGGCAGGTGGTACGCGACCATCCTAGAAAAGTGGTAGCGGGGGAGGGGAATGAGCTGAGCTGGTGGCAGCACCGCACAAGCCTGAGTGAGAGACGGCTGGAGCTGCAGGGCTGTCAGGGCTCAGTGGAAGCACCAGGATCAGTGCCAGGCTCCAGCTGGAAAACAGCACTGATCCTGGCGCTTCTGCTGAGCCCAGAAGAAGCGCCGATCAGCTGGAATGTTGCAGCCTCTCCAGGGTCTTGTGATTTACATTCAGATGCTTGGCAACTGATTCATATTTATGACGGTCACAGTGTCCCAGGGTCATGTGAAGGGACCAAAAGCTGCTGCAACCACCCAGCAGACGGGGGGGGGGGAATAAAAACAAAACACTCCCCCACCCCACCCCCACTGCCAATCCTCAACAGAAATGCTCACAATTAAAACCTCCGACAGGAGGAAGAACGCCGCCGGGCGGGCAGGCAGGTGTCTTGCTCGGCTGTGACTTGGTGGTACTTGGATGTTGCCATATCCTAAAAATGGTACAATGGGTGAAAAGGTTGAAAAGCCCCTGGCTTTGGGTCTCCATAGTGCATGTGTGGTGCAAACAAGCCAATCATGGCTTCTTTGGCCAAGCAAGGTTTGTCACTCATGGGAACCTCCACAGGGATTCTCAATCATCCTCCAGGTCACGATTGTCCCAAAGGTGCTTTTCCCAAAAGGCAACTGGGCTTCCTTGCTTTTTTTTTTTCTTTGAACACTGAAGAGGCTTCTTGGATGAGAAGCGAAATGTTTTCAAGGAAAAACCCAAGAAAGCCCAGTTGCCTTTTGGGAAAAGCACCTTTGGGACACTCGTGGGAATCCACTGAAAGACGGAAGAACCCCTGGCCTGGTACATCCATGAGATTGTGGGGTGACAGGAAGGTGGTCACTAGCCTGGTGGCCAAAAAAGGGGTGGGTGGGCAGCTTACCCCTCCTGGGTGTTTCTGGGGAATCTCGGCAGGAGAGGACGACAGCAGAGCTGCTAAGCAAGAGCCAGGGGACGGCAGGAGGAGCCCCTTGGCCCTGCCCAGCCCTTCTGAGGCGGTTAGCTCAGCGACCTCTTCCGAAGCAGCCATTCTGAGGCTGGCCACAGACTCTGGGCAAGACCAAAAGCTCTGACATCCCTGTGTCTTCCTTTGGACTCCTGATGCCAAACTTGGGTCTGTTCATTCTTTTGCAGAGAGTCTGTGCCATTTGTGCAACCTGTGATGGTGGTGTTGGCACAGATGTGGAGTCAAAGTGGACACCTGGGTTTGTTGCAGAGCCTGGCTCCCACGTTAGCCTCTCTTGTTGTTCCCTGATGCTTATCAGAAGCCGCTGCGTGTCGGGTGCTGGCCTGAATGCTGGGGGTGGGGTGGGGCTTCTCGCCTAAGGCCAGAGAAAGTGCAGTATAGTTATCCAGGATGGCTTGTGGGTCATGAGTTGAGAACTTCTGGGTGATGTTCTGTTGTTCTTTCTACGGTCCGTCTTTTAATATGTCCTCCCTGGGAATCGATCGGACTCTATTGATCGGACTCTATTGATTTGTCTATTGATCGTGTCGGTGGGCATCACTCTGCCTGGTTTAATTCCATCAGATGTGCATCTCTGTCGAGTATGCCAGAACAGGGGCAGTCGGAGCCCAGAGCCTGGCTGGGGATTTGTGGGGGAGATTGGTGGGTTGCGCTCTAGGAGGAATATGGAATGCAGGGCGATCTGGGGGTTTTCTGCATAACACGGGGTTGAGGTGTCCATTAGAAATAGATTTACAGTGGATTTGTCCTTAGGTAGCTCTAGACCAGTGTTTCTCAACCTTGGCAACTTCAAGGCACATGGACTTCAACTCCCAGAATTCCACAGCCAGATTCCATATGTCTTGAAGTTGCCAAGGCTGAGAAACACAGGCCCAGGCTGAAGTTGATGGGGATGGTAGAAACTGTTGACGTCGTAATGGAATTCGATAAGAAATTC
>NW_015387552.1:293199-297764 GCF_001527695.2 Protobothrops mucrosquamatus
CCCCCCCCCCCCCCCGCTCTTCATCTGCCCTTGTCAGCACAAAACCAGGCTCTCCCCACTGCCAGCTCCTCTGCCTGCTGCTGATCCAGGTCCCTGCCAACCTGAGTGCCAGTCACCCTGGGGAAGCATTGGGACACTCCTCTGACTTTACTGCCCACCACTAGCCCCCTCTAACCATCCAGGCCAGACAGTGGGGCCAGGGAGGGTCAGATGTCAGGACACAGGACAGGGCCTGGCCGCCTCTAGGCTGGTCTGGCTGCCCCCTCCCCCTCCCTCCCCTGGGCGGGATGCCCACTTGGATTGGCATCCCTCAAGTTAAAATTAGGGAAGAGAAAAGTACAAAGACCTCGCCCTGGCCACACACCCAGCTGAGGTCTGCAGACAGAAGCCCTGAAACCACTGGGCAGCCCCATCTCTGGCCAAAGTGGGCCCCGAAAGCCACAAATATCAAGGAAACCCAGAGGAAAAAGCAACCCTCCCCCCTTTTTCTGGTCAGGAAAACAGGGCTGCCCGTTTCAGAATATGGCTACAGTGGAACGGCACCAGTGCCAGCTCTTTCCTGCAGAAAACGCGGGAGCCAATGAAGCAAACCCTGAAGGAGGACAGCAGATCCTGGAAGAAGAAGCACGGCTGCAATGGGGGAAGAGGCCGTTTCACTCCCAGACTGGGGAGGATGGCAAAGTCAGGGTGAGGAAAAGGCCGTTGTCTGGGTGTGACTGCCTTGCGTCCAAACACAGATACCAAACAGGTCTTAGAACAAGTTGCTTTATGTGCCTCTTCTCCATAGAGAGAGAGAGAGAGAGAAGAACCCGGAACGAGTGCAGAGAAGAGCAACAGAAATCATTGGAGAATTGGAGGATAAAACATATGAAGAACAGTTGCAGGAACTGGCTATGTCCAGCCTAAGGAAGAGAAGGATCGGTGTGTGTGTGTGTGACATGATAGCAGTATTCTGGTGTTTGAGGGGACTGCCACAAAGAAGTGGGGGGGTCAAGCTATTCTCCAGAGCACCTGAAGGCAGGAGAAGAAGCAACGGATGGAAACTCATCAAGGAGAGAAGCAACCTGGAACTAAGGAGAAACTTCCTGACAGTGAGCGACAATTAATCAGCTTGTCCTCCTTCAGAAGTTGTGGGTGCTCCATCACTGGAGGCTTTTAAGAAGAGACTGGGCAGCCATTTGTCTGGAATGGTTCAGGATGTCCTGCTGGAGCAGGACTAGAAGACCTCTATGGTCCCTTCCAATTCTTATTCTGTATTCTATTCTGTATTCTGCAAGGCCCAATGCAGGCATGAGAAATAAAGCAATTGCTACAGGTAAACTTATTTGCTTATCAAACTTTGTTCTGCAGAATAAAGTAAAATAAAACAAAGAGGCCGAATCTGGGACATCTCAGGAGTTCATGGCCTCCGGGGCAACCAAGGACATGTTCCAGCTCATCGATGGCCAAACACACAAGCCAGGCCTCAGGGGGGCTCGGGATGCCATCTGGCAGCGGAGGCCATTGACATCGTCCTGCTGCCCTGGACAGAGCCCTCTCGGCACCCCCCACGCCTCCCTCCTCCGGCAGGGAGTCGGGCCCCTTTGATGGGCCCTCCCGAGCACTTGAGGGACCTAGTAGGCTTCCAGAGGGAGATGGGGGGGTTCTGGAATGGGGGGGCTGGGGTCTTGGACTGCATCGCTCCTATGCGGACTCCCTCTGTATGCTGATCCGGGGTGTGCCTTGGCTTAGTTACTGAGGGGCTCCGGGAGAGGAGGCAGCCCTAGCAGAGATCCCTGGAGCCGCTGGAGGGAGGCTCAGAGCGGCTCTGACTGGACGCAGCCCAGCCTGCGGGCAACAAGGGTGGCAGAACATCCGTATTTCTTTGCCCTCTTTGCCCCTGTTGATAGTGGCCAGCAGCTGCTTAGGGGAGCCCGGTTCCCAGGGGGCAGGGTGGGCCCCTCAGACCGCTTCTTGAGCTGCTGAGGATTATTCAGGCTCTCCGGTGGATCCAGCTGCTTGCTTGGACCAGGAAAGCCTGGCCCTGGAGAGGCCCTGGAGACACCACCCCCCCCAACTCCAGGCTGGGCTCCATTTGGGTGGCTGGCTGTTTTGGCTTTCAGATTTAAAAACAACATGGGACATTTGCAGAGGGGGGGGTCCCAGCAACCCCTTGCTCTTAATACAGGAAGCCCCCCCCCGCGCACTTTGGGCTTCTCGAAAAGGAAGCAAAACCGCAGCTTAGCGCTGTTCATGTTTTGTTTGTTAACAATGCTGGGGAAACTCGTGCTGGGGACGCCGTCCAAGAAACCCCAACGCTGCCCTCCTGGCTCGCCGCCCGCTCGCCCAGCCCAATCTTCCGTCGGCCGGCCAGTGCGCAGGGCTCCGGTCCGGAGGCCTTGGAGGCGCCGGGCGCACGCGGGCTCCAAGGAACGACCCCCACCCCAGCTCCCCATCCAGGAGCGCCCAAATCCTCGGCCGCGCTCAGACCCGGAGCCGCGGAGCCCATCGGGCAGGCCCGGCAAGCTGAACGGCCGCGCGGGTCAGGCGGTTGCGCTCCCCTCCGGGCCGGAGAAGGAGACGCCAAACTCGCGCCGTTCCCCCCGGCTTCTCGCCGGGGGAAAACCTGGTATCCGCGCCCCTCCCGCCGGCCTGGCGGCTCCGGGGCAACCGGAGCGTGACCAGGGCCAGCTCTGCGCCCCGCCCGTCGGAAGGCCCGCCTGGAGGGGTCGGGCGCAGCGCTGCCTCCGCCCCGAGACACCAGGAGCGCCGCGGAGTGGAAGCCGAAGGGCCGCGTCGAAGCCAGCGGGGCGGACGCGCCCAGTCCCGTCACGCGGAGCCCGGACGGGGGTCCGGACGGGGCCAGAGCGAAGGTGAAGGGGCGCGGGGCGGACGGCCCGACCGGGGGCGTGCCGAAGCGGGGGCTCCGCGCGGGTTGAGCCGCCGTCCGTGGCTCCGGTACCGCGGGGCGGGGGGCGGGGGGCCCAGCGGTGGCCTGAAGGCGGCGCTCTGCTCTCCGTTGCAGCCGAGCCCGAGTGGAATGAGGCCGCGGGGCCGCCTGGGCGCTCTCCGCCGGGCGGGCTTTCGCGGGGAAGAACTGCGGACGACCGTCGTGCCCAAGACCATGTGCAGAGCGCCCTCCGTCCGACGCACCCCCCCTTGTCCCGCGGCGCGGCTGCAAAGCGACCCGAGCCCGACCGAGGTACGCGCTGCCGCCGGGACCTTCCGAAGCCTCCGGCTCGGCCAGCGGCGCCGCGCTCGGCTGTTTTCGCGGCCCCTCCTAGCCCCGCCCGCGGGGGCCCGTCACGTGGGGGGCGGTTCGGGGGCGGGGCCGGCGGTGCTGNTCCATGGCTGATGAAAACGTCATCAATGAAGGAGCAGCTCCACGGAGCAAGAGTTAGGAAGTTCTTGTTCTAGAGCAGGGTTAGGCAACGTTGGCTCTTTTATGACTCGTGGACTTCAACTCCCAGAATTCCTGAGCCAGCATGGCTGGCTCAGGGATTCTGGGAGTTGAAGTCCACGAGTTATACAAGAGCCAAGGTTACCTACCCCTGTTCTAGACCAACCACGGAGATGTTGATGTATTTAGGAGCCATCAAAGAAGCTGTGCCACTCAGTTGCAGCAACGTTTTATCGCCAAAGGTAAAATAGTTCTGGGTTAGTCCACAGTCACAGAGCCTGGTGGCCCGGCAGCCCGTTTCATCATTGGTGACGATGCTCTTGATGGCTCAGAGCCATTTTTGTGGAAGAGGTTCCTCAGCATCCATGGTGGCCAGACTGATGTCGTTAGGCAGGATGGTGCCCATGGCGCTCAGCCTCCCTCGGTGTCATTAGGCAGCTGGGAGTGCAGGGGAAGGCAGTCTCCCCTCCCCTCCCCCTCTAGGCTCAAACAGATGCCTCTCGAAGGAGGGGGGGGACTAACACAATCAGACTTACAAGATTTAATTATTACAACTGATCTCAATAAAAGTAGTCTCAGCCTTCTGCTGGAGTTGACATCTAGTGCTCGTCTACAAGTTCATAAAGATTTAATAAATACATTCACAGGAATAATAAAAAATATTAAAAAGAAAGGCCACCAAAAACCCTCATCCAGCAATGCCCCCAGTGGTGACACAGCTGGCAGAACTCGACTTGCTCACCCAGTGGACATCCAGCTGCCAGCCGTGCAGATCTTGCTCTTTTTCAGAAGGGCCCTAAGCTTGGAAGAAGCCCACTGAAGACTTGACGAGCCAGATGGAAATCGCCAGCCGGGCATTATTTGGGCAGACCCCACTGCAGAACAGGGGCAGCCCAACCAAATTTGGATCCCAAAGGAGAGGGGAAGAGAGCCAAGGCTGATTCATAGCAAGAACTGCTGGCCTAAGAGGGAGAGCAGCCGCTGAGGGCTGCATGGCTGGGACGGAGGGGGGGAGGGGCGCAAAATGAGGGCAAGTGGGCGAAGGCCTCGGGACTGCACCCCAGCTGGCGCCATGGACACAGGGCAGGCATTGTCCCTCCCTGCCCCACATGGCTGGCTGGATCGCCCTACCCGTTGGCAGCACATTAGCCAGACCTTCTCCACCGGAAACACCCCCCCCCCCCCC
>NW_015387553.1:0-4614 GCF_001527695.2 Protobothrops mucrosquamatus
TTCATGCCTGTTGCTGGTTGGCTAACTAGCAACAGGGTCTTACCAGCCAATGGAATTGTGTGATTACAAGCCAGGGGAATCCCATAAAAGAGGGCTCCCCTGGCCCAGAGAGCCAGTCCGGATTTACTTGATGCCTTGCCAATAAACCGAGAGCTGACTGTCACTCGACTCGTGTCTTACTGCCTGCGCGATCTAACACATATATCAATTGAAAGACTGTTTAGGTAGTCATCAGAGAGCAGAAGCAATGGAGAAGGTCTAACAAAGGAGGGCTGATAGAACACATGTTCTCTCAAGCAGAGTAGACAATCACTTCTTCTGGACTGAATATCTATCTATTTTAATTAACTTTCTATCTGCTCGCCTCTCCCAGGTAAACCAGACAGCAAACACAACTAGACGAACTAATTCTATTTTATGGTAAGGCTACATTAACTTTAGCACTACAAGTCTGAAGACACAAATTTCCTGCCTCCACTTTGAACTGCTTGATCCCTTAGGGTGGGTCCTTCCTAAGTTTCTTTCTCTGATCCTTAAAGCGACTGCAAACTCTTGCCTCCTGTTTCCTAGGCAGCATTTCCTCTCCTCATTCTCCAAGGTCACCCACATGTTCCATTACATCTTAGGTACAGTTAACATGATTCTTCTCTGTAAACATATTTAATAATTTCCACTCCCTATTACATTAAAAGCATACAATTTGAGAACACTTCTAAAAAGTTGGATCCCATATACCTATTAAATCCAAAGGGCTAACCTAACTCTATGTTCAGATACCCTAACTGCATATTCAAATAGCTACAGCAGAGAATTCAATAAAGATTAAAAAATCATCAGGGAGTGGGAATTAAGTTTATCTGCAGAGCAAAGCAGACTATGCTAAACTGAAGTTCCATCAACATTTCATAGCTGACTTTTGCCCACCTTTCCTCTGGATCCCACTTACCTCTCGCAGGCCACGTTTCTCTATTTGAGCCACACACTGAACCACAATGGGGGGCACCCGAGGCGGCTTGGAAGGTGCAAAATCAGCTAGTATACCCTAGGAAAGAGGTTACAAGCATGGGATAGACATCAGAGATCTCTTCCCATCAGACTAAAGTCATTTCAATTCCCCAAAATGTTTTTACCTAGGCCAGGGGTAGGCCAGGGGTAGCACAGCTGGCTCAGGAATTCTGGGAGTTGAAGTCCACGAGTCATAAAAGAGCCAAGCTTGCCTACCCCTGGCCTAGGTGAATCTTACCTGTGAACAATCCTTAAGTTACCCCTGAAGTAACAAAGCACACAGGTCTTAAAGCCAAGCTAACATTACCTTAGCTGTACAGTTCTGGAAGTGAGTAGACATTTTCCCCTCAGAACTGCTAGTATAGAGACAACCTGGAACGACTGTAACAATCTAGTCCAGGTTTTTCAGACTGGGTGGGGGTTCTATGAGACGCTAAAGGGGGAAAAGATTTAATTGAACACAGCCAGGGGCATCATAGCAATTTTTCTAAGTGAAAAGCAACCACACCCCAGTCACTAAATACTGATTTGCTTAGTTCAAACATTAACTTTCAAGTAATTGTAAATTCATGTTGGAAACTCTAATTCTGCATTGCAATAAGTAGTTTACTTTTTATTGATTACCATTTTGGAAGCAAATTGGTGTTGCTGGAGTGGTGGCATTCCTGATGAATGAGTGAAGGCACCAATAGTTCCCCCTGAGGTAGGTCCAATGGCCTTGTGTCCAACATGGCTATTTTGTCCACCAGATTCATCAGTGCTATTCCAGATAGAAGTGAGCTCTGTAAAGAAAAAGATCCACATTCAGCATGAGGTATATATATAAAGGCAGGGACACATCCATCTATTCTACTCAACTTTTCTCCACATACCTGACTGAACCATGAATTAGCCTATATTCCTACCTCGCATTGCATATTTTACCTGCGGGGGAGGGGGAGGAGGCTTTGGGTTCAAGAGTCTCCAGCTAAGAGCTCAGTGGAATTGCTCAATATGGACAAACCCTGGTCAAGCTGGAGAGAATTCTCCAACCTTCCCCTTGAGCACTAAGTCAGGGAACACAAGGACAATTAATCTGCCAAGCAGCAGAGGAGTGAGAGGGTAGATTGAATATTTGGCAAGATCTCAACACACATATGAAGTCCAGGATCCCATCCGTGAGGGTGTCCAGGAAGGAGACCCAAACCACAAGCCCTTTCCTCCTATATACAGTCACTGAAGTTGCCACATTCTTAAGAGAACAAAAACTTTACACTTGAAATTGTTACTGGAGACTGACTCGTAAGCAGNGTCCTTCTCTTCTCTAGACTAGCCATGTGCTATTCCTGTAACCGTCCTTCATGTTTTAGCCTCCAGTCCCCTAATCATCTTTGTTGCTCTTCTCTGCACTTTTTCTAGAGTCTCAACATCTTTTTTATAGTGTGGAGACCAAAACTGGTTGCAGCATTCTAGATGTGGTCTTACTAAGGATTTATAGAGTGGCATTAGTAGCTCACGTGATCTTGATTGAATCCCTGTTAGTGCAATTTAGGATTGCACTGGCTTTTTTGGATGCTGCTGCACACTGTTGGCTCATATTTAATTGATTGTCCACTAAGACTCCAAGATCCCTCTCACGTTTACTCCTATTAAGCCGGGTTTCACCCAATCTATATGTTTAGTTTTGGTTTTTCTTACCTAAGTGTAAGACTTTACTTTGCTCTATATTGATAGGGGCCAGTGTTCAAATCTGTTAAGATCCATCTGGATCTTGAGCCTATCATCTAGGGCATTGGTTATTCCTTCCAGCTTAGTATCATCTGCAAATTTGATAAGTTCTCCTTCTATTCCCTCATCTAAGTCGTTTATGAAAATATTGACAAGTACTGGGCTAAGACAGAATCTTGTGGTACCCCACTGCTTACTTCCCTCCATGTAGATGTAGTACCATTAAGGACTACTCGTTGAGTACAGTTTGTCAGCCAGTTACAAATCCATCTGATGGTGATGCTATCTATCCCACTTTTTTTCTAGCTTTCCAAGAAGTAGGTTGTGTTCTACTTTGTCGAATGCCTTGCTGAAGTCAACTAATTTAGTCATTTGAAGTTAAAAAACATTGTGGTTATACACATGTACAAAATTTTGTCGCAGGAGACAAGACAGACAAACAAATAAATGTTTTGCCATGGCATCTTCACTTACCACTCTGTTTTTGCTTTTGACAGATCTGATCATCCCTACATCCTTGAAGACAAATGAACAACAACAACAAAAAGAAGCTTGAGGGAGGACATGGAAATATGTTATTCACAAGTTGTTTATAATAACAATCATTTCTAAATTTCAGTTTGCAGGCTTCCTCCCCCTTCAAATATTGTTTTACACCATATATGCAGCATTTTGGAAGCACAAGAAAACTCTAGATACCTACCACCTCCAGACATAGATCAATTCCCTAATACATTCAGTAGTGCAAATTGCTTCCAATGGCTAACATACATAGGTGGGGCTTAATTTAGCACACATCACACACATTCTGGAAGCCTCAATAAATAATTGTTTTAATTGTTACTGTCTGGAATAGTAACTGTTTTGAATAATATAGCAGTCGAGAGTCCTGTGTGTGGAAAAACGTTTGGCAGCTGCAATTCATCACGAACTGTGTAATGTTTGTGGACCAAACATGATGAGTGAAGGTGTCGTACATCAATGGTGTCGCATGTTTAAAGATGGATGAACTGATGTGCACAATGAGACAAGAAGTGGCCGCCCATCTGTAGTCAGCAATGAACTCATGCAAGAAATTGACAAAAAGGTCCACGAAGTCCGTCAGTTCATGATGTCTTTCTTTACACTTTCCCCAAATTTCTCAGACTATTTTTTACAAGGTAGTGACAGAAAATTTGGAATACCACAAGTTCTGTGCTCATTGGGTACCAAAACTCCTTTCTGAGAAGCACAAGCACACCGAATGGGTTCTGCTTTGGACTTTCTCACACATTATGCCGAGGAAGGAGAACAATTCCATAACAGAATTGTGACCAGCAATGAGACCTGGGTGTCGTATATGAACCCTGAAAGCAAACAGCAATTAATGGTGTGGTGTCATATGCACTCATCAAAGAAACAAAAAAAACCTCAGCAAATATTGTCTGCCAGAAAGGTTATGGCAACAGTATTCTGGGATGCCAAAGGAGTACTGCTAGTGAAGTTCATGGAGCGTGGTATGACCATCAATTCAGAAGTCTACTGTGAAACATTATGAAAACTCAGATGAGCCATCCATAACAAGTGTCGGGGCATGCTGACTTCCAGTATGGTGTTGGTTCACGATAATGCTCGCCTGCACACTGCTAGACGCACCCAAGAACTTTTGAAGCAGTTCAGTTGGGATGTTTTTGATCACACACATACACCTATAGCCCAGATTTGGTGCTGAGCGACTACTACCTCTTCAAGCACATGAAACAATGGCTTGCATTGCACCGCTTCAACGATAACAATGCACTTCACGATCCTGTTACAGGATGGCTTTATTCCCAGGTGGGAGATTTTTTTGCAGAAGGAATTTCAAACCTTGTAAGACATTATGACAAGTGCCTCAATTTGAATGGTGATTATGTCAAAAAG
>NW_015387553.1:7162-9302 GCF_001527695.2 Protobothrops mucrosquamatus
CACAAGTCTTAAAGTTGCCAAGGTTGGAGACCCCTGCTATATAAGGTCCATGTGCCAATTTATTCCCTCTTGATCTCTGAATTGTCCTCCTTTGTCACTGGTACTTATTTTACAGAGTTCTGCCAGAGAGTATGGAGATAAGCCATTACAATTAATTTTAATACTTAGAAAAAAATTATAATATACTTGGAATGCGATTCTATGTGGTTGTGCAGCATTCCAGGCAGCACTGAATTACTTTGACTCCTCTCTATAGAGTTGGAGATGGAGCGCCAATCTCAGAGAGGAAGATCTAATGCCAGATGGTCTTCCCATCTCCCTGTAGTTCCCATGTCTGGTGCTTTTGAAGGGAATTCCTGACTTGGAAAACTCTCAAGGAAAAGTGCTGCCTGATCGGCAGAAGGGAATGAGGTTCTTCAACGGTCCATCATGTCTCTGATCTAGTGGAAAGTTCCAATCATCCATTGGGCAGATTGCAACCATTTTCTTTATGTTGCTTGCAACTGGAGAAATCCCAGGAGAGGATGGACAAATAAACATTGCTTTATTTCCCCATCCAGAGCGCCAGGTGTGCCAGAGTCATCCCAAACTGGAACACTTCAAATTTATTTCCAAGTATTTTAATGTACAATATTTCTTATGGAGACAAACTACAGTATATTACCTTTCCAGGGCAGATTTTGCATTGCTTATGGGAAGGTCTGGGGATCATATTTCTTGTGTAACATTGCATGCACAAGAATGCCACATCAAAGCCTTTTAACTGAAGCTTGGTCTTCTAACACTCACTGTTTTCTAGGCAGTGGGCTACTGTGGTTGAAACGCAGCTTCTCAACAATGGCCAGGTCTGCATGTTGATCTTCAGTGCGGGGACTGATCTGTGGATCCTCCATGAGGAATTTATAGATAAGCTGCAATTTGCATTCCTGGGAGAAAAGAGAACAAAGAAATCCTCTGAGTGAAAAGAATGAAATTATGCTCAAGAGAGCCTCTGGCAACTGAAACAAGGTTTGAGCCCTGGGTGTTCTCTCAGGACTTGCACTGATAGAAAATTAATTATCTATTCTCACCTTGCATGAACTCTCAGGATTACGTTAACTTTACATCAACCATTTATTCAGAGCCATCAGAATAAATTAGATTAAACTAGGATTCAAGTGTCAACACTGCTAATATTGAATATTCTTGCTTTGACAATATATGCAGGACTGTCTGGTATTTTTAGAGTTAAATCAGGTGACAGGGAAAGGGGAGGAGAATATAAGGAAAGCCCAGGAAAAAGAAACAGAAGTGAATCTTTGCCCTCCAAGTTAATTGGAAGATGTGAATCATGACCCCAAAATAGGGGAGGGGAAATGCCTGGAATGTTATGAGCAAAGGAAGGGAAATTCAGATCTTAGCATCCACCATGTTGTGCTGACACTCTGTAATACTAATAAAAGCTTTTTAGGTTTATAAAAAATGCCTGAAAGTTCTTTGAAGTGTTTCGTTAATCAGACACATGACATCAAGTTTAATTGGGATAGTATCCCAGGGCATGTTGATTCCCTTCTACAAAGGGAAGTATCTGAATCTGAGATTTCTCTTGGGATTCCCTGCTACATAGTTGTTTTTGAACCAGCTCCCAACGAGGAATCTGGAACATGAGCCATTTGGGAAGAACTGAGGACCAGCCCAATTCCAAAGCCCTTTGTAAAGCCACCCAATGTAGACCACTTGGAGAGCAGGTAGCAATTTAGGGTAAACGTAGACCACTTGGAGAGCAGGTAGCAATTTATTTTACCCTATGACAAGACAAGCAAATCATGTTTGAGAGGACTTTTTCTCAAAAGGACATAAGTGGGGCAAACATTGCACATTCCTACTTCTGCTCCGATAACAACAGGCTGTTTGAATCTATCAGAGCACCCCAACCCCATTTAGAACTATCCTGCCAGGGATTTTTATCTTGGATGCTGTTCACTGCTGCAAAGCTGCCTAGCATTCACCAGATTGACAGCTGTTCCTCAGGAAATAAACATTTCTGCCCTGAGAAGAAATGCTTAATTCAGCAGGTAGTAAAATAATAATAATAATAATAATAATAATAATAATAATAATAATAATAATAATAATAATAATAATAATAATAATAATAATA
>NW_015387553.1:10373-13311 GCF_001527695.2 Protobothrops mucrosquamatus
ATAATAATAATAATAATAATAATAATAATAATAATAATAATAATAATATCCTGCGACGATATCTGTAATACCATCAAACATCCACATCTGCCTATCCCAGGTCCTGGGTAAGGACTCGATAGGTAGACAAAATGCCAAATCCAGTCTGAACATCTGGCTGACTGTGCGATGATCCATAAATAATAATAATAATAATAATAATAATAATAATAATAATAATAATAATAATAATAATAATAATAATAATAATAAAATAAAATAGAAATGCCACCATCCTTCTCAATCCCTTCCTCTCCAGGTAGAAAAGTTTTTGTCAATTTAGAAAATACAAAGTATGGGAGTTCACTCCAATGCGTGTAGTAGGGATTAGCAGAGAGGATGTTGAGGAGGGGGTATGCCTAAAAGGTATGTGGTGGCAGTGTATGGCACACCAAAGGGAAAATGAACCTAGGGAATTTAACATGGAGGACATCTAAGGAAGAATGGGGGAGCCTTCCAAATGTCATCCTATGGGAGCAGCTCTGTGTCATGGTTCCGGCTGAAAAGCCCAATGAAGTAAATCCACCAGAGACATTGCAATCTCTAACATAAAACTTTATTAGGTATAGCATGCCGGCACAGTAAAAGGAATTCCAGCTCTGGCAATATGGCGGGAAAAAGATAATTAAAAGAGTAAAACCTCCCCTCCCCTCTCTGACAGTTCAGGTCACATTGTCCAATTAGTCTTTGAAAGGTTGTTATGGAAAAACAGACTCTGTTCGCCAAAACATTTCTTCAGTGACCTCGATAGAAACCACCTGTGAATTCCAAAATCTTTCCCCCTCGCCCCCATACCTGTAGGCAAGCTAGAAGCATCATGGCAGTTCTAATGCGAGGGGTCTTCATAGCTTGACACCTGTTGCTCTAGACCAGAGGTGGGGAATGAGGGCCCCTTTATGACTTGTGGACTTCCAACTCCCAGAATTCCTGACCCAGCATGGCTGGCTCAGGAATTCTGGGAGTTGAAGTCTACAAGCGATAGAAGGGCCATCCTCCCCCACTCCTGTCCTAGACAAAAACATTTTTGAGAAGTATAAAAATCCAATAGATGCACTGAATGAAATATGGTAGAAATGTTAACACTGACACTAATATAGTAACCATTAGCCTCATACTCTTAAATATGGTTCTATTGCCACGTTTTCTGGTGCTATTAAGGATTCAAATCCAATTATAGCTGGAAGGCCAGAGGTGGTCCACTCTTGTTTTCAGATTAAGGGGCTATTTTTCCTAAAATCTATTACTTGACCGAAGAGATACTATTCATTTTCCTACCTCTCCCACTCACGGTGGTTTTCTCATTCTGGGAATGCTGTTTCTGATAAGAGAATAAAATTCACAAACCTGCTTTTCCAGCTCAGCTTCTGCCCAACGTCTTTTCTTCATTTCTACCTCTACTTGGTTCTGGGCATGTTTCAATTTCACCTGCAGCACAGAACACTCAGATTCTGATTGGCGTAACTGTTGCCTTGTCTTCTTCAGATCACAATCCAGCTGGCAGCATCGCTGGCGCATCTTCTCAAGACACTCAGCAATCTGAAGGTATTCTGAACAGATGCATGGGTTCAGTATCGGGATCTTGATGGCAAGGGCTTAGAATTACCTATGTGTAAATGAACTTTGCAAGTACATATGTATCTTATATCTACCCAAGAATAACATGAGTTAAGATGAAAAATATCAAAATGAACCAAGAGAATGGGTTCCCCTGCGTATTAAAAAAAAGGGGTACAGGAAGTGTAATTTTCTCTCCATTCTTACATAATCAAAGAGTTTCTAGATTCTGGCCAACCTACTTGCAGGAAGCACTGATGCTATACCCAAAATAACACAGAATGCTTGAATTAACACAGTTCCTCACCACTTTCTATCAAGCCCCACTAACAGGATTCTAAAGATAATATGATCAAAGTTCCATTAGAACAGCATCCTCTTAGCCCACTGATTAATGGGCCAATTGAATTGCCCCAGTTCTGACAGCTGCCATGGTAAGGACAGAAATATTTAATGAGAGATTGTTCAAGAGGTTGTATTCTGTGTCTTTGTACCAATGCTTAATTGTTCTATAGAATCCATCCCAAGTTGTGAAATCGCCAAATTAACAATGGCCCATGCCAATACAGCTCTTCTCTTGAAATCTCAGGAAACTTCAGTGGGAACTTTGCTGGATTCCCTCTTCTTTCTCATGCACCTTAAAACATTTCTTGCTATCTTTACAGCATTTTGCAATAGCTAGAGTAGGATGCTATTCAGGTATTTTGAATTTATAGCACCTGCAATCCATTACTTTTTATCATGCTGCCTGACTTTGGTGAGAGTTGCAACCTCTGGAGAGCTTCAGATCACTTATTCATCCTCTAGAACAGGACCTTACATGATGGGAGTTGACTTAAACCAGGGGTCTCAAACTGCCAGCCTACGGGCTGGTTGCATAATGCGGAGGTCGCACCAACCCCAGCTCCAGCAATGTGAAAAAAGTTGCGATATGTCGTGACACATCACGTGACATGGCGAGTTTGACACCCGTAACTTAAACAGAAGATGGTGCTTTTCTGATACTCTCACTTTATATATATTCTTTTGCTTGTGAGCCAGATATTGTTCTAAAGACTGCTTGAAAATAGCAAAACCACTAAATAAGATCAATACAAATATGAAAAGTAGCAAAAATTATATGTACTGTAGACTTGGCAGCCAATTTGGAGGGGAGGGCCGAGGACTTTGCGCAATATCTGCATGACAAAGTCGCGCGGATCCGGGAAGGCTTGGACTCTGACTGGTTGGCCCAGGGGGAGGAGACGGAAGCAGGTCTTGAGACGGTTATATGGGAGGAGTTTGACTCTGTTGCTCCCGAGGACGTGGACAGGGTCTTGGGAGGGCTGAATGCAACCACATGTTT
>NW_015387553.1:15668-18680 GCF_001527695.2 Protobothrops mucrosquamatus
AAACTTCCAGTGTTGGAGCATTCACCGCTTCTGGAGGCAGGTTGTTCCACTGGTTAATTGTTCTAACTGTCAGGAAGTTTCTCCTTAGTTCTAGGTTGCTTCTCTCCTTGCTTAGTTTCCACCCGTTGCTTCTTGTCCTGCCTTCAGGCGCCTTGGAGAATAGCTTGACTCCCTCTTCTTTGTGGCAGCCCCTGAGATATTGGAACACTGCTATCATGTCCCTCCTCGTCCTTCTCTTCATTAAACTAGACATACCCAATTCCAGCAGCCGTTCCTCATATGTTTTAGCCTCCAGTCCCCTAATCATCTTTGTTGCTCTTCTCTGTACTCTTTCTAGAGTCTCAACATCTTTTTTACATCATGGTGACTAAAACTGGATGCAGTATTCCAAGTGTGGCCTTACTAAGGCATTGTAAAGTGGTATATGAAGGGGAAAAAATTCTAAAACAACTGAGGGGTAATCATATTAATTATATTTACAAGTTTAACAGAAATCAAAGCTAGTCTTTTCCCTGACTCCCCCCTGCTTATTGCAGATACAGCTGAGACCCTGCCATTGCAAAGCTGTATCTTCCAACAGTACAACCTCAACAAAGCTAATCTGAAGTTTGTTTCTGTTTGAAAGACAGCCGCAGAACATCAGTTTTTAATGCAGGTTCAAAAGTTAACAGTGCTATAGAAACAACATGCATACATACACATTCCAATAAAAAGCAGCCGGATCAGATTAAAGGAATGGAATGTTATCAGGCAAATGCAATTCAGCACAAACACAGTGTAACATGAATCCAAGGAATGAAGAATTACTCAGTGGCAAGAGCCTAAATATAAATATCTAAATCAGTGGTTCTCAACCTTTTTAATGCCGCGACCCCAACCAGTCGTAAGTCGAGGACTAAACCGGTCGTAAGTCGAGGACTAAACCGGTCGTAAGTCGAGGACTATCCAACCGGTCGTAAGTCGAGGACTTTCCCTGCCCGGGAGCGCCGCGCATGCATGGTTCCGCCCCCTGCGCCAGCCGAGGCGTAGCTGGCAAGCGGCAGAGACGGAGCAGGCCGACCACCAGCTGGCCCAGCCCAAGGGAGGTAAGGCACCCGCCGGAAAAGGGGAAAAAATGGTGGACAAAAAAAATGGCGGACAGCCTTGCTTGGCGACCCCCATGAAATGGTCGATCGACCCCAAATGGGGTCCCAACCCACAGGTTGAGAACCACTGATCTAAATGTATTATTTATATTGATATAGGTACCGTTATCCTTTCCAGGCCAAAGGGCAAATTGCAGGAGCCCATACAAAGTGGGGGAACATAGCTCTAATGGACAATGTTCAACCAATCACAAAATACACATTTATCAAATTCTTGCCATCTTCACCAGCCCTCTGAATTATGTTTGTAGTCATCTATCATTATTTTCCAAGAATGCATGTAGTCTATGAGGCCCAAAGCATTCCTATATTTAATAAAGATTAAGTTAGAGACTGGCTTTCTGTGCTTCAACATATCCACTCCCCACACCCATCCCCTTTTAAACAAGAAAGCTGGAAGAATAAAACGTTAAAGTGTTCTTGAGTGAAGAGCTTGAAAATACCACAGGAAGTATCTATAGATATACTGATACTTAAAAATGCAGTGTGGGCAGCTTCAGAGTTATTTCAATCCAAATTTGAAATTTCTGATCATTCAGTGAGCAGCAAGCTGGTACCCATAATTCAGCAAATTATTCAGGGGCATGAAAATATTGTTTTGTCGTTCCAATCTTCCACGGACTGGGCAAAGCTATGAAAAGTAAGAGAATTATTTAGGACAAAGTTTATCCTTTATGTCTTCTCTTCGGTTCAGACTACATAAAAGACTATGTAAACTCACAATTCCCAGTTAGCACACAAGTTTCATCCTAACATAGTTGTAAGGTCTAAGGTTGAGGAAGACTGCTTTCATAGACAGCACTGTGTTGCATAAAGGAGTACTGACAAACAACAACATCCTTGTAGAACAGAAGGATGTACCCAGAATTTTACCTGGCCTTAAGCAAGCAGGGACACAGAAAGAGGCAGACAATTACTTTAGGTCATTGGGGTGGGCAACTATGACAACTTTACAACCTGTGGACCTCAATTCCCAGAATTCCTGAACCAACATGGCTGGCTCAAGAATTCCGGGAGTTGAAGGCCACAGGTCATAAAGTTGCTTTATGGCTTGGAGCCTCAAATAGTGCTTAAATTAAATTGGTCATTAAAGCTAACAGATTCAGAGGTGAGGTAGGAAGGAAATGGGTGCAGAGATGAAAGGATAGTGAGCTGGAGCCAACCCACCTTCTTCAACACTGCTGCTGAAATCGGCAAGCTCCAGGAGCTGGTCCAAGTGATTCATAAGCAGTGGGCCAAAGCGATGCATCCTGCTAAAAACAAGGATTGAGAAGGAACTTTAAAAGACAGAGCAGGACAAGCCTAGGAACTGTTTTTGCCTTAAGCTCAGCACAAGGCAAGGCCTGCTATGAAGCAATAAAACAGACTTGTCTTCAGCTTCTTCCCTTCGGTAGCCAAGCTCAACCTCACCGCTGCTTGAAAAATTCTGCAACAGGGCCCTCACATGTGTTGTAGAGTTTAGTTGGCCCTTTTCCTCCTCTGCCTTCCAGATAAATTGGTGTTTGAGTAAAAGACTTTCCCCCGTTTGCTATTTTTACTTGATTAACTTAATTTCAGCTTGACTGTCAATTGTCTAGTGGAGACGCTGATTCTCAGTCCATTGCGGAGTCTGCTAATGTTTTAAGGAGAAGAGGAAAAACAGTAGAAAGATTAAAATATATTCTGATATAAAACTTCTCCCAATGAATTACCAAATTACCCAGAATACCCAGCCATCCGCTAGTCATATTGTGTAAAATTCCTAGGAAATGAAGTCCAAATCATGGTGGATTTCTCTCTTTCGCTTTCTCGGATATTCCTGTTTTTAATCTAGAAAAACCATCCTTGCCAGACTGGGAAATTGAAAAATGAACGCGCGGGCGGGAGG
>NW_015387553.1:21231-37022 GCF_001527695.2 Protobothrops mucrosquamatus
ACAAAGCTGTGACTGAATTTGGATGTTCTGCTTCGGATACCACGAAGCCTCCTCCCAGAAGGTAGCAAGGAAAACAGGTCGTGAAGAGGATGTGTAGTGTCCCAGACAACCTTGCGAACCCTGCTCAAGCAACGCTTATATGCTATGTCCTGGATGGGAGCGAGGGAGCTGCCAATGATTTTTTCAGCCATCTTCACTACTCTCTGCACCGCCTTCCTGTCTGAAGCAGTGATGCTTCTAAACCAGACTGTGATGGTTAAGGGAACCAATGGGAAAGTTTTATAGTGTCCTGCAAAATTCATTATTTTTGTAGTGGCAGCTCTCATTTATTTTAGTCAATTACATAACAGTATATTATATATGTGCACACAGTATTATTATACAGTATCAATGCATTTATGTAGCTACAAAGTTTTCATTTTGTTTTTTTCTTAACCATATGGAAACAATTTGACATTAATTTTAAAAATCTGTTAAAATGTACATGCATATAATGACTCTACAAAAGTTACGTTATCTAGGGGATGTGTAGGAGTTACAGTATATCATATCTGTGTGGGCAAAATAGAGATGGATATAAATAAGAAAAACTCCAGTTTCAAATAATACGATCATTGGGACTCAAAAGACCCGTCTGAAAGCAATCCCTGCAATCCAAATTAAAAGTTAGCTGTGGTGAATATGAAGAACAGGTAGTCCTTGACTTACGACCATAATTGAGCCAAATTTTTATGTTGCTAAGTGAGATATTTGTTAAGTGAGTTTTGTCTCATTTTACCACCTTTCTGGCCACAGTTGTTAAGTGAATCATTACAGTTAAGTCAGTAACATTGTTAAATAAATCTGGCTTCCCCATTGACTTTACTTGTCAGAAAATCACAAAAATGGATCACATGACCCTGGGACACTGCAATTGTCACAAATATGAGTGGGTTGCCAAGCATCTGAATTTTGATTAGGTGACCATGAGGATGCTGCAATGATCATAAGTGTGAAAAATGATCATGTCACTTTTTTCAGTGAACTGTTGAAAGTTGTGGACTATCTGTATGTCAGTTTTTGGATGATGGTTGCAAGAAAATGCCCTGTGAAAGTAAGCATTTTGATTGAAAAATTTTTTGGCCTCCCTGATCTTGGCAACGAATTTTCTGAATTTTCATAGCTGGAGTCGATATTTGCTTCCTTTTTTTAAAAAAAAAAAAGCAACCAACACCATTTCTAAGCATGAAATTTAACCCAGAAAGTTGACACGAGATCCGTTTTAGCATTTCGGTTGAAAAAAAAATTGGCCTCCTGACCTCTCACATCCTTCACCCTAGCAACACAAATTTTATGATTTTTTGTTGCTGGAGACGAAATATGGACCGAATTTTTTTTAAAAGCAACAAACATTTTTAAGCATGAAACTTAACCAGAAATCTGGTCCCAGCATCCATTTTAGCAATCTGGTTGAAAAAAAATTTGGTCTCCCAGCGTTCTGCATCCCTGACCTTGGCAACATGAATTTTCCAAATTTTCGTAGTTGGAGTTGATATTTGGTCCATTTTTTAAAAAGCAGCCAACACCATTTTTTAGTATGAACTTCAACCCTGAAAGATGACACGGATCTGTTTTAGCATGTTGGTTGAAAAATTCTTTGGCCTCCTGGCCTTCCCATGTCCATGACCTTGGCAACGCAAATTTTGTAGCTGGAGTCGATATTTGATTGATATTTTTAATAGCAACCAACACCATTTTTAAGCATGAAATTTAACCACGAAACTGGTCCCACCATCCGTTTTAGCATTTCGGTTGAAAACATTTTTGGCTGCCCATCCTCCCACATCCCTGACCTTGGCAACATGAATTTTCTGAATTTTCATAGCTGGAGTCGATATTTGGTCAATATTTTAAAAAGTAACCACCATTTTTAAACATGAAATTTAATCATGAATCTGGTCCCAGCATCTTTTTTTTGCATTTCGGTTGAAAAAAAGTTTGACCTCCCACATCCCTGATCTCAGCAACCTGAATTTTCCAAATTTTCATCGCCTAATGGAGGTGTTTTTTTTTATATATAAAAGCAGTGTATAGGCATGGGGAAAGTATAGAAAGGCACAGAGACGTATAGTGAATTTTCCGGGTATAAATAAGTGTTACTTTTCACTTTCAATCTCAAGGCTTTAATTGATTCGTCTTACTATTCCTGACTTTTCTCTATATTACATCATGCTTCTTATCCTGGAAGTAGTAGTGTGTTGGGTTTGTATGATGATGTACTTATACTGATGTAGCATCTTTGGCCATGTTGGTTAAAGCTGCTGGGAATTAGAGCTCTGAGCAAGATCTGGAGACCATAGGCTCACCACTCTGGTGTAAGAGTTGAAGTCCCGAAATCATTTTCAGTTTGAGCCCAATTTTTCTGTAGCTTTAATTATATTTACATCAGAATGGCAGTGATATTGATAGCAGTAACAGCTTGTGTGCCTTACTGGCTAGCTGTTTGGGTACCTAAATTAAAAAAAAGACTACTGTATTTCATGATCATGTGGGGCTATTTAAAATTTTGTTTCCAGTTTCATTCCATTACACCAACAGATGTGCCTGCATAGAGGCCAGAAACACAACATACCAGTGTTAACAGTCAGGCCTTCAACATTTTTGTGTTCAATAAACTGTAAATAAATAGCTTGTGATACAAACAACTTGATGCATTTTAAAGCTCCAGTAATATTTTTGTTTCTTCATTTTGACTTCTTCCTCTATTATAGTAAATGTGTCTGTATGTGTGTGTTTGCACATGCACATGCTAAGACTGACTTTTCAGTCAGTGCTTCCATGTTCTAAACAGCCTGTGTGTATGTGTGTGTGTACAAACCTTTCAGTAGTGACTCCTGATGACTGTCTGGACCAGCTCCCACAGTTTTTCTGGCAAGAGTTTCAGAACTGCTCTGCAGCTACTTGCTTCCTAAGGCTGAGAGAGAGTGGCTGGCCCAGGTCATCCAGTTGGTTTCATGTCTAAAGTGGGACTAGAATTCAGGGTCTCCCAGTTTCTGCCCAGGTGTCTTAATCTGTAGATCTGGTAGTCTTAACAACCAATTAATTTGCTGGTTTTTGCATATCAGCTTGCTCCTGGACAAATTTATAGAGGCTTCTTAGAAATCAGATAAATGTATTTCCTACTAATATATCCAGTAGTGGGAATATACTTCATAATTTACATATTTTTTTCATTTTCTTTTCTTATAAGGAAACCTATGTGGAAGTAAATTTTATTCTCAGAACTTTGTGATGGAGGTTTGGCTGAAAGACGTACCTTAATCACCTTCATGGCTGACTATATGTTTGAATCGCTAATTCCTCGCTCTACCTGTTATATACAGTAGCATCCTGGTGTGAATATACAGTATTATATCTGAGTTGTCCTTGTTACATTTATATTGCATCCAGCCAAAAAAGAATGCTTTTCCTTAGATAATTATATTCCAGTCATCCCACAAGCAATATTAATGATATTAGTTATTACAATTAGTGCATATGTTTATTTCATATGTAAACCTATGTGCTTTTCTGGCTATTTTTTAATGTTAAAATAAATGTACTAAGTACCTGTACTCTGATTGCATTAACGAAACAAAGAATAACAAACCACAGCCTCCAAATCAGTGATTGCCAACTTCTCTAGGGATCACTCGCAAAGATGTGGTTCATGATGCAGATGGCACTCGTGTAAGATCTTCCTCAGCACTCATATATGGAGCATGAACTTACACATGAAGAAAGCCTTAGCTGTATGTGTAAAGGTATCTTCCCTTCTGAAATTTGCACCTCAGTGTACAAAATCCAGGGAAGAAGTTACACTTTCACTGTTTGAAGTGGAGTTTCAGCTCCCGTCTCTGCTCTCAGTCTGGAGTAATTAGATTAGTAACATTTGGAAGAAGGATTACATCATTTCCCAATATATAAGGATGATGTGGCAATAGTATGAACCGCACATCCTACACACACTTCTTTGAAAGGAGGGGACATGTAGAATTGAATACATGATGGCCTCCTCCCATCAAAAGAGTTTTTTAAATTGCTTGAAGCAAGGATTGGGTTTTTTCCCCCCCATTTGGTTGTGTCAGATTCTCAGAGACTGCCTGAATAAGTCACTACAATTTTCTTGGCAAGGTCTTTCAGAAGTGGTTTGCCATTGCCTCCTTGTTAGGGCTGAGAGAAAGTGGCTAGCCCAAGGTGTGACATAGCTGGTTTTGTTCTGTACTTCTGAACTTTGGTTATTGGAAGCCCAGGAACAGGAAAGTGGGATGGTGTCAATCAATATTATGGGTGTACTCTTTGAGGGAAGCCTGTATAGGTAGGATGGACAACTTTTAGACAGAATCCCGCCTGAAGAGTGGAGCTCCTCAAGAACACAATCCAATCCCAGAACTGATTCTCTAAATCTCTGCTGTCTCAGGCTGAATAAAAAACATTAAGGCCTTGTTTGTCGGTCAAAGAAATCCAAGTTAATAGGCTTGTCTGGCACCAGCACAATACGGGAAACAGACTTCACATCAGTGCACTGCGGGTCTGGTCTGATCAAGAACTTCTGGATTATCTGGAAACAACCCAGAGAAAAATTGCACATTATTTCAGTCTAGTTCTACTTTGCCCTAAACCCATTCACATTATTGGTATTTGGTTCCAACCTCCTGCACCATAGCATTTTATAACAAAATGGTTGCCAGCTGGCAAAGTCGTGAGAATGGAGAAAAATTATCTTTTTCTCCTAAGGGCATATCCACTAATCAATTCATAATTAAAACGGTAGAATTCCCAAATATATCTTCCTTTTCCTCTTTCCTTTCCTTTCCTTTCCCTTCCCTTCCCTTCCTTTCCACCATAAAGTTATATTAACATCTTCTGGCATAGGGAAATCTCTACTTCTCTGACTTTTTCATTACTTCTTTGAACGAGGAACTACTATTATTGCATCCCTTTCCCTCTATTCCAGCTACCCACCGAAGTTAAATCTATTACAAAGCGCAATGGGATAGGAAAGAGAGAATGATCAGTCCCATGAAGACCAAGAAGTCACAGGATTATCAAATATACTATATGCTTGCAGTATTAGATGCAGGTGGTCTTTAATCTATCACTGCAATTGGGACCAGAATTTCTGTTGCTAAACAAAATGGCTGTTACAAGTGAGTTACACTCGATTTTGTGACCTTTTTTGCCATAATTGGTTCTTACGTAATTTAGAGAAGAGCAACGTAGTTGATAAGGGGTCTGGAGGCTAAATCATATGATGAACAATCAAGAGAACTAGATAAGTTTAGCCTAATGAAGAGGAGGCTCAAGGGAGACATAATAATAGTCTCCCAATATTTGTGGGACTCTCACAGGGAAGAGGGCATCAATTTATTCTCCATACCACCTGAAGGCAGAACAAGAAGCAATGGTTGGAAGCTCATCAGAGGGAAATTCAACCTGGAAAAAAATGGAGGAATTTCCTGATAGTACGAATAATAATCAATGGAACAGCTTGCCTCCCAGAGTTGTGAGTGCTCCATCGCCGGAGATTTTCAAGAAAGCACTGGACAACCTTTTGTCTGGGATGGTATAAGGACGTCTGCTGTGGGCAGGGGGTTGGACTAGAAGACCTCCAAGATCCCTTTCAGCCCTATAATTCTATGATTTGTTAAGTGAATCATGCAGTGGTTAAATGAGTCCAGCTTCCCCCCTGACTTTGCTTATCAGAAGCTGACTGTGAAGGTTGCAAATGGCAATCACATGACCCTGGGAGACTGCAACTGTCATAAATACATGCCAGTTGCCAAGCCCCTGAAGGAATGCTGCAGTGATTGCAAGTGCAATGACCGGTTGTAACTTTCACCTTCCACCTTCTGGGAAAACACTAGGAAATGTATATTTCCCATAAAAAAAAGTAGGGGGAATTCCACCTATGGACAGAAATCAAATCTCAGAAATTCAGAGTTGGAATTTCACTATATTTTGTGGCTAATCATACAGAGGCTGTCCCATGTACCCTTACACACAGAAATTACTTTACTTACCCTGATAAGAGCCAGATGCATTTCAAGTTCAGCAATGCGACGCCCTGCACAGGCACGTACTCCATAACCAAAGGGAATGGAACTGAAGGGGTGAGGAGACACCTCTCTCTGGTCTCGCAACCAGCGGTACGGCCGGAAGCATTCTGGCTCTGGAAAGTTGTTCTCATCGTGTGAGATGCTGTAGTGAGCCAGGACAAAGAGGCTCTAAGCCCAATGGAAAGCACAGAAAATTAGAAAAAGGATTTCTGAATAAGCCAACGGAGATATACTGGTCTTCAACAAGGTTCTTCCTCAGGCAGATCTATGATGGTGGCAACAAACATGGGCAGAGTCTATAGTGGGATCCCTTTCGTGTGGGAGATGATAGAATACTGGCGTTTTTCCAAAATACAAAGGCTGTCAGTAGACAAAGATCAAGCTCTATGGCAGCGGTTCTCAACCTATGGGTCGCGACCCCATTTGGGGTCAATCAACCATTTCACGAGGGTCGCCAAGCAAGGCTGTCCGCCATTTTTTCCCCTTTTCCGGCAGGTGCCTTACCTCCCTTGAGCTGGGCCAGCTGGTGGTCGGCCTGCTCCATCTCTGCCGCTTGCCAGCTATGCCTCAGCCGGCGCAGGGGGCGGAACCACACATGCACGGCGCTCCCGGGCAGGGAAAGTCCTTGACTTACGACCGGTTGGGTAGTCCTCGACTTACGACCGGTTTAGTCCTCGACTTACGACCGGTTGGGGGTCGCGGCATTAAAAAGGTTGAGAACCACTGCTCTATGGTGTATGTGCAACAGGAACAGAGTCTCTGTCTTCAACAGCTGTTGGTATTGGCCAAGGAGTGAGTTCTCAGACTGCACAGGTTGTTTTACATCCCATAGAAAAAAATATCTAAAAAATAAAATTGCTTTCTAATGTAATCTTTGACCCTTATATATTCCAACCTGTGCATTTTCCTAGACTTTTGCCTAGCTCTGCCTACGATGGACTGACATTCCTGGTGGATGCTAGCATTCCTACTATCTGCCTATACTATCCCAATGATAGCGTTACGTTTCACGTTCTTTCCGGTTACTAAGCCCAAATCACTTAGAGATTTCCTGGTTGCAAGATCGATAATACACCAGTACTTACATTCTTTGGGAACTTGTATCCTTGAATGACAACTTCCTTCTCCGCAATAATCCGTGCGTTGGTGGGGACCACAGGATAAAGCCTATAAAGGGGAAGTGGCAGATCAGTAGGCAGCACGGAACAACAGGAAGAGACCCCTAACGACATAGGCCAAGGGTAGGCAACCTCGGCTCTTTTATGACTCATGGACTTCAGCATAGCTGACTCAGAAATTCTGGGAGTTGAAGTCCATGAGTCATAAAAGAGCCGAGGTTGCCTACCCCTGACCTAGGCCAGGGATAGCAATCCTTTTGGGTTTGGCATGTTGAAAATTTGGAAAATGCCTACATGGCTCTGCTGGCACATCACCCTAGCCCCAATAAAAGAAAAACAATTCTTTCATATTAATTTATTTTCAAAAAATACACCGTCCAATGTTATATGGCTCTCCAGGATCTGCTGCATGCCCTTCAAGTGGGGGACTTGATCTCCAGGATCTGCTGCATCTCCCTTCACTTCAAGCAATGTTCTTCTGTTGACAGGTCCCTGAGGCCTACCTATCGGTAAGATAGCTCCAGGTCACCTGAGGTCTTTGTCCTTGAAGTGGCTTTGGAGACTACTCTTTCATGGCCTCTGCAACCTCTGAAAATCATGCAAAAGCACGTACCATTCTCATGTGATTTTTTTTTTGAGTCTCCAGAGGCCGTGTGTGTCATGGTTCCGACAGACAGAGACAAATCAAGCAGAACTCCGAGGCTTGCAAGTTCCTCAAAGAACATGTTTATTGATACAAAGTATTGGCACGTCAAAATTGAAACCAAGTCTGAATAGACACGTAACAATCCCTAATACAAAGTTAAGAAATCCCACCCCTAAAGCTATGCAAGCTACTACGTTCCCCAATACAACCTCTTGGCGGCTTTTTCATTAAACGCCCAGCCTGCAATCCCGGGAGCAGCCAATGACCTTGGTTCCCATGGGAGAAAGTCTGTTTTGTCTAGCGAAGCACCCGGTAAACCCCCCTCCCTCCGTGCTATGTGTCAACCGAAAATGAGTAGGGGAAAATGGCTGTAACCGTGCTCATTTTCAAAGTTGACAATGTGAGAACACCACCCTGTTCTCACACGGCCTTCTCAGCCTCTGAAAAATCATGTGAGAACTGGGCATGCTTTTGAGAATAACTATTGACAGATGTTGGTGAATGAATATTGGTGTCACCCAAAACAGTGCGGTGTGTCACTTTTGACACGTGTCATAGGTTCGTCTTCACTGACCTAGGCTTTTTCCACAGGAGGGCTGGTTCTACCCACGAACCATTAGCAGCATTTTTATACTACTGTATGTGTCCTCTCACTCTTTTGAAGCAGACACACAGGTCTGCTGGCCACCAGGGAGTCACAAAAAGTGGCCTTCCCCTTTCTCGTTCTTCCCTCCCTGCATTTGTTCTGTGGCAAGGAAAGAAGATTTGAAAAACCAGGCAGAGCAGCCAAAAGCAAGAATTAAACGTTAGTCCAATGCGATGGTACTTTTGCTTTGGGACAAAAATGGGAGCTCCAGGAGCCGAGGATTCAGTTCCTGCTGATGAGGAACCCTCTGGGCAGAGTTACAATACAAATGATTATTGTAGAGCGCCCTTTGTAGTATTTTTGCTGGATCAGGAGTCATGTTCATTAGCTTCTGAAGTTAATTGGATAAACATGCAAAGCCTTTTAGAAACTCTAAGGCAGAGGTGAGAAGCAATCTGGTGTAGTGGTTAAGAGCATGAGGCTTGAAAACAAGAGGCCACGAATTCTGGTCCTCCCTTAGGCACAAAGCCAGCTTGATGACCTTGGGCCAGTTACTCATTCCCAGCTCTAGGAAGGAGGCAATGGCAAACCACTCCTGAAAAACTTTGCTAAGAAAACTGCGGACTAGTCCAAGCCGTTGCTACAAGTCAATTCGAAGGCATACAAATAAACAAAAGGGAGAAAAGAACCCCTTTTTTTTAGTAAAGAATGCCAGATCCTAAGAGAGCATTGTAAAAAGGTGATTATAGTGTGTTGATCTTAACTGGCAGAAAAGTCCTGACCCAGCTACAACTCAGAACAATCTCCTTTCAGACCAATGCAGTCATCAGGAGTCAAGACTACCTTAATGGCAAGCATACACAAATACAAAAGCCACAGGGCCCCCCACAGAAGCATACATGAAAATTGGGGAAAATACTGTATTGATTTTCTGGGGACTGACAAATATTCTGTTTGTGCTTCCCCATTTCCTGAACACCTCAGGCGGTCCAGAATTTTGCATTTGCAAGGCTTCCAGTCTGCTCTCACATTCTTATGAATACAGGTAGCCCTCGACTTGTCATCAACTTACCTTGGAGTTACTTATAACCCAGATCTGAAGTTCTGACAGTCGCTCCCCCCCCCCAGCAGTCACAACCTTCAGGCACTCAGCATATGGCTGTATAAGGCTGAATATGACTGCGCTTTGGTACGGTTTTGTTGAAAACCGGCACTTCCCGTTTTCGACAAACTGCACCCAGGGCAAGCAATTGATTTGCTTAATGCCCATGAGGATTTGCTTAACAACCCACTGAATGAAATTGGATCGTAATAATGGTGCAAGCTCCATTCTGGTTGTAACTTGAGAGCTATTGGTAGTTTCTTTGAAACCTTGGGCAAAGTGACCAGGGTACAAAGTTGCAGCAGTGGCTATTCCATCCTTGATCTGAGGTTTAAGACTGCATCCTGCTTCTTTGCTCAAATACCTGAGAGTCTCCTTGATTACTGCCTTAAGCAGAGGCATCTTGGTGATGTTTTTGGCTCCAGGGATTTGGCCTGTGGGTAGTTCTTTGGCTATTTCCTGGTACAAAGCTTCCTGGATGTCTGGATTTTTAGCCAGATGGTACAAACACCAAGACAGAGTATTGGATGTCTGAAAAGACCAAACAAGAGAGTGAAAGTGACAGGCATCCGCTCTGGGCAGGGGGATGAACACGTATGAGTGTGATGACACCATCACAAATGCTGTGACTTATGTCTTGTGTCAGGCACTGGGATGCACATTTATAAAGGCATTTGCATAATGATTTCACTGTAGGGGTGTCACTGCTGCAAATTGCCGCAGGTGCATCACTTGTGAAAATGGTCCCTCTGGGTAGAAATCCCTAGACAGGATCTTGGAACAGAGGTGGGTTCTCAGAGTCCTGTTATAAAGGTTAGATTGTCAGAGCCAAATTTCTCTCCCAACACTGTATGATAAATAAAACATGGCAGTTTGCTATACTGACACATTCCTCAAAATTAGAAATGTAACTGTTCCCCTTCTTCTTTTTTCAATGAGCCTATCTGTTTCTGATAGGCTGTTCTTGATGAATTTGTAGAGAGTTCCCCTTACAATTCAAGCTTATTCCTAAGTCTGAATCTCTAATTTAGAAGAAGGACGGAACACGAATGTGGTAATTAAATAAAAATGCTATACAAGATATTCAAAGTCAAGACTTGTAAGATTTTTCAGATATTCACTCATACTGAAAAGGAAGATTAAAAAAAGGAATCTTATTCTCAGCCACGGTCCTCAAACCTTTTGTAACAGCTGATTTTTTTCCAGACATTTGGGGGGAAGGCTCATTGTTCAGGGTAGAACTCATGCTTTAGGCAGAACAGGCAACAGGTTCAAAATGATATTACTCAAGGTTAGAGAATCAGAAAACGGGATGGAAAGGGTCTCAGGAAACCAGCAAACTATTGTCACTTAAAATGCTAACAACTGTGCATCACCATCAGCCTTGTGGAGGGTGTTAGTACAAAAATATAGTAAATAAAACAGACAATTCAGCAAGTAGACAAAAGAATCTGACTTTGTACAAAATAGCTTCCTGTGTGTTTATGCTCTAGAACAGTGATGGTGAACCTTTTAGAGACCGAGTGGCCAAAACCTGGCCCCGCCCCCACTCCACCCCCTGCCCCGCCCCTGCTCTGCCCCATCCCCGGGCCTGAAATAGAGGCCCGGGTCTTGACTTCAGCCCTAGTGCCACTACTGCTACTCAAAAAGACCACTTCACACCATTTGCCTGCAGCCCAGCAGTCCCTAGGATCTGCCACATACTGCTTATGTTTAGGTGATGTTCTCTTTCTGTTGACAGGCCCCTGCGGTCTACCTGAGGCTGCTCTGGGTTACACGAGGCTTTTGATCTTGAAGCAACTGCAAAGAATCATCTCCTGTGGCTTCTGCAGCCTCTGAAAATTGTGTGAAAGCATGCCCCATTCTAACATGATTTTCAGAAGGTCCAGCGTCTGCACGACAGCATCCCCCCCCCGCCCACTCTCTTCAGAGTCAGAATATCACATGAGAACCAGGCATGCTTTCAAGAAAAGTTGCCAGCTCTTAGTGAACATGGGCAAAACACTGTGGTGTGTCATCTTTGACACTTACGTTATAGGTTGCCATCACTGTTCTAGTGCATATTTGGGTTTTCAAGCAGCATTGTGAGGAATATAGGCTGATCAGCAGGGGACAACATGCTCAACAACATGACAAGCCTTTGCCATCACTTTTGCTCAAAGCGTCCGGGCATCCTTATAGGAAGAATAGGAAGTCAATGTCCTACCGTGTCAACACCAGCCAATAGCAGCTCAGTTATGCTTCCATATATCTCTTCATGACTAAGCTGCCCGCTGGCAAGCAAGAATGTCAAGTATCCTGAAACTTCCTCACCCCGTTCCAGACGCTTCTCTAAATCCAAAGTCTTCTGATCAATCAGTTTTTTTCCTATAGCATGAAAGAGCTTCAGTTACACAATATTGAGACTAGCAAGACTAGCAAGACAATAGCCATTACAATGGACAGATTTTCATCCATTGATTCCTTGGCTATACAAAACAGCTTAAAAGAAATACAAATTCCCCAAGAGGAACACAAGACAAATGTCAGCTCCTTCGATGACATCAAGCTGATTTGACCAAAAATCCAGAGAATTATTCCCAAATCCTACTCACTCACGTACCAAAGGCAAAGATAATATCCCAGCCTTGTAGGTAGCGGTCAAAGAAAGGCAGCATGTTCCGTGTCCATTTGGGTAGGAAGGTGACAAAGACAGAATTCTTGAACATATATCCAATAGCATCAATGAATTTTTTTGTTTCAGCGGGTATCTGTTTCTCTAGACAGCCAATGCGGGTCTCAAAGAGAATATAGGAGATACCTGGAGGTGAAAAAATACAGTTGAGTCATGTAATTATGCAAAATGGCAGCCCGTAGGAAAAGAAAGCTGCAGTCTAGAAAGAAATGGATCAGATAAAGATGTGATGTGGGAAGAATGCCATTAGTCATAATGAAAACTATTGTGGTTATGCTTCTGATTTGTATAGAAGTACTGAAATGGATGGCAGTCCAGTGGGCAGGATATATACAATGGCCATACTGATAACTAGACAATATTTGTAGACAGTGGACTCAAACTCGCCAGGGAGTGATATTCTCTCTGCTTGGAAGCATGGTGTCTGTTCTGAAGGCTCTGTCTCATAAATGAAAATGGGAATCTTTACTTGAATCTTGCGATAAATTGCTTTGGCTGAATCCTACTGGTCAACTTTCATCCCCTTTATATCTTTGTGGGAATAGATAGATTAGATAGATAGATAGATAGATAGATAGATAGATAGATAGATAGATAGATAGATAGATAGATAGATAGATAGATAGATAGGTAGATAGGTAGATAGGTAGATAGAGATAGATAGATTTGTCTCACCCAAATTTCAATCCTACATACATTCATCGTCAACCTAGTCATTTTGTGCCTCTGATGAAGTAAGCTGAAGGTTATGCCTTTTAATAAAATGTGTCAAAAAGGAATGTACTACTAGATTTTTCCTGCTTTTTGGCCACCATAGACTAACCAATTTTCTTCCTACAATGTCTATAATGAGGAACAGCTAAGCAGGAGGAATGTAATCTTCCCCCTCTACTGCAGTTCTAAACAAAATATTTCTGCATGCAACCTTTTCTTCTGGTACAACCACAATCTTAAGAAAAGGAGTTTTCTTCATGAATTTTGTGGAGGAAGGAAGAAACAATTTCCCCCTTGGTGCATGCAGCAGTGATAATGTTCAGCTTTACATTTGATCCTACTTCCTTTTAAAATCCAAGCCAATCCAAACCTTGCCTGGAATCATAAGATCTTATATTCAGCTTTATTGTGACTGTGCTCACATGATAGCACTGAACCACAAAGCAGCCAGACCCATTTGTGGCTATTTTATTGTTTCGGGTCATAGAACTTCCCAAAGCTCAGATGATTCAGAAACAACTGGCTAAACAAGTCATAAGAACATCCCGTACAAGAAACAGCCTCAGAAATAAAAGAACTCCTAGCTCATTTGTGGCATCACCACAAGCTACAAACATACCTTCTAAGGCAAATTGGTACAGTAGGTTGGCCATATCTTCCACTTTTACTCCTGAGGAACTTTTTCTTCTCTCCTCTTCAAGGTGCACTATGAGATCAGACACCACTTCATTGAGGGAATCTGCATACAGCATAGCCTCTGAAGGCTTGAGCATCCTCTTGTTCAACACCTGCCGAAGACGGTGCCACCGTTCTCCATCCCTAAGAATGTGAGACATGTTTTGTTAGCCCTTTGAATTAGTCCAGACAGGAAACCAAAACTGCGAATACTAATACTATCTGGCTCTGTGGTTAAAGACACACTGAACTTATCAGCTGGAAAGTTGACAGTCCAGGTTCAAGACCTGAGTGCCACACAACTGGGTAAGCTCTTGCCCCAGCTCCTAGCAGTTTGAAACCATGCGAATGTGAGCAGATTAATAGGTACCACTTCGGTGGGAAGATAACAGCATTCCGTGTGCCTTTGGCGTATAACCACGCTGGCCACATGGCCATTTGGACAACGCTGGCTCCCTCAACCAAGAAACAGAAATGAGCACACTGCCCTAGAATCAGACACAACTGGACAGAAAAACCTTTACCTTTACTTTATTGTAAGGTTACAGTAAGAGAATCTTGCAGGTCTGACAGCACTTCTCCCTTCCCTTCCCTTCCCTTTACTTTCTACAGAAGTAGGGGGGGTCAATTTTGAGATGCTTTATTAAATTACATTTCTGGTTTGGGCTTAGAGTTAGTTTATTAGAGTGTGGTCTAAGCTTTGGCTCTTCCTCCTGTCTTTCTCCTTCAGAGGCTATCTATATTAGGGTTACAATATTCTCACAGCCCACTACACATTTGGAGCATATGTGGAATCAGATGCATTACTAGAATCTATTCAGAGAGTTCACTAGCGGACTTAACTAAACCAGCTAGGTGTGGTTAAGTCTCTATTTTGTTTATAGGGGTTCTTTTACACACGCACACACACACCAGACACACTTTCTAGCATTTTTTTTCCTCTTTATTTTTTATTTTCCAGGTACAGTAAATTTTTCTTCTTTTTCTCTTCAAGGCACCTTTTTGTTATAACAGGTTAGGCATCTGTATATTGTATATACAAATGTTTTGTTTTATATGTTTGTGAATATATTTACACACACACATAAGCATGCATCCCACATTCCCAACAAGTTATGAAGTTTCTTTTAAAAAAAGATTAATTCTAATCTTTTTGAAATTTAACAGAAATAACTTGCACAATAGCAACCATAAGAGTTATAATCTAAATGATAGTGGGTGCTACTGATTAGAAGACATTTGGAGAATTTGCACAATACTGTTATTTAGGTCAAAGATCTACAGTATTGCTAAGACTTACATGACATTTCTGAAAAAAATACTGTTTAAATAATATTTATATCTTCTCCCTTACAGATCCAAACAGTGGCTGCACAAGCCATGCTCAGAAATTAGCCTTAAGAAGCACAGAGTTTAATTCAGCTTCCCCAAAGAAATGAGTTGCTTTGAGTAATTATGCAAGCATTCTCAGGAATTAAAATGAAATGTGAGCTGCTGTACCAGATATCTGAAAAACATAATACCTTCCATGCCTGCTAGGCAGGCTTGAGTTAAGTTTTCTTAATTTTGCCTAAGGAAAGGTGCACATTTCATCGTACAGGTTGTACTGGAGCTAGCCAATATATTAATTAACTTTTTTGAGGGACAGCTTCTTATGTGCAGATTATAGATAAGCCTTGGGCGTACCTGCAAATCTATGTGAATTCATATTAGAAGTCTCTTTCTTTGTTTAATTTCTGGATAGATTTGTGGTAGGTAACTGCTTGACACTCACTCAGTGAAGGGGCCATACGATAAGTGCCGTACGTCTCGATGTTCTTTCCAAAGGACCATGTCACTCCGTATTGGGTATTTTCCTTCCTGACGTAACAGCTCCTCTAAGATTTCTGGACTTCCAATATTAATATTAAAATAAGGACCATAAACAGACTTCCACATGGGGCCATATCTTTTCTTGTAAATGATCTAGAATAGAAAAAGTAATGATGACATTTAGAGGTTGTCAAAAACAAATGGTGTATGTGTGTGTATGTAGGTCATTCACTGGTCAATGGAATAATTATGTGGAGTCAGTTATTCAGACTGATCCAGTTTTTCACGCTAGAAATCAGTCTGGAGCCTTGGCAGATAGAAACCTTTATTCTCTCTCTCTCTCTCTCTCTCTCTCTCTCTCTCTCTCTCTCTCTCTCTCTCTCTCTC
>NW_015387553.1:40628-44491 GCF_001527695.2 Protobothrops mucrosquamatus
CTCTCCTTGATTAGTTTCCATCCATTGCTTCTTGTCCTGCCTTCAGGCGCCTTGGAGAATAGCTTGACTCCCTCTTCTTTGTGGCAGCCCCTGAGATATTGGAACACTGCTATCATGTCCCCCCTCGTCCTTCTCTTCGTTAAACTAGACATACCCAATTCCAGCAACCGTTCCTTATATGTTTTAGCCTCCAGTCCCCCAATCATCTTTGTTGCTCTTCTCTGTACTCTTTCTAGAGTCTCAGCATCTTTTTTACATCATGGTGACCAAAACTGGATGCAGTATTCCAAGTATGGCCTTACTAAGGCATTGTAAAGTGGTATTAATACTTCATGTGATTTTGATTCTATCCCTCTGTTAATGCAGCCCAGCACTGTGTTGGCTTTTTTGGCAGCTGCAGCACACTGCTGGCTCATATTTAAGTGATTGTCCACTAGGACTCCGAGATCCCTCTCACAGTTACTACTAAGTTTATGACTTGAGGAGACCATTGGAACTTAGGACACAGGAGTAGTTTAATTCCATTTTAAAGTGTGACAGTAATGGGGTATTATCCATTTAAAAAGCCTACAGCACGGGTATCAAACTCGCCATGTCACGTGACATGTCGCGACGTGTCGTGACTCTTTTTGCATTGCCAGCAATGGGGTGGGTGCAGCTTTGCTATGATGAAACCGGCCCATGGGCTGGCAGTTTGACACCCCTGGCCTACAGTGTCAACATCTGTAGGAAGTTACAGGCCCTCAATATTCTTAGTTTTATTGGCTTTAGTATGTATAGGAAGAGGTAGCAATGATGATTTAAGTAGTGCTTTGACATTTACATCTTCTTTTTTAGCATGCATTCTATTTTTTTCAGAAGACAACTTACCTGGCTTCACACATCACAGCAAACCATTAATCAAGGCTTGTCGAAAAAACCCAGAATTAACTAAATTTACTATATATATTAAGTCATGAATCAGATAGCAAGTCAAAATGTCTGAGCACAGAAGAAACTAAACCAAAACCATACAAATCAAATTTGTATGTCCTACTTCATAATGTTTCTTTTTTTATTTGCATAACCTGTGATGGATACAGATTCAGAATGGAAAGGAAAAGTAATCTTGATCATAGCTGAGGAGATCCTTCCCCATTTGATGCCCTTCAGATGTTTAGGACTTCAATCCACTTGCATCAAGATGGCTATTGAAATGTAATTATATAAGATGAGGCAACCAGAATGATTAGATAGAAAAGAAATATTATATTGATGTGATCATTATTTCTAGGAATATTGGGGAAAAATCATATATGTAATTGTTATTTATCAAAATAATAAGAACTGTATTATTTCNCAAACTGAAGTTTAATAAAATATAACGATATTTGCTGAATTTTTGTTTCGTCTTGGTAAATCGTGTTTGGCACTTATTTCCCTATAAGAGCACATTATGGATTCTGTAGTAAAGCCAACTAATTGCACATGCTGTTTTTCAAACATGATAATTCCCAGCCCACGTTTAGTACAGTGTCATGTCTTATCTGCTGTGGTGCAATAAAATTGCCTTTTTAAAAAATCTTTTTATTAGTTTGGAATCCAGCACTTTAATCTGTACATCTGAACTTCTTGCAACATTTTGTTAGGGAAAGCAGAAAAACAAGTTAAATTCTGAACAATCAGGTTGGTAAGTAGCCTGTGCTGACAGAGGAGTTCAAATACTTGGTCATTTGTCTTGATTTTAAGTGAAAAGGCAGATGAAATATTTATTCTGGTCTACCCACTGGGTCCACTTTCTCTCTTGAGAATTCTTCCAATATCCCTTTTGTATATGGAATCAAAAAACAGAAGGCATCTAGTAGGATCTGTTGTAATTAACACATTTATTTAAATTAACGTTTTGTGAACAGAGTCCTGGTTTTTCACTGCCATAGACTATCACTGCTCTTTTATCATGTTTATACTTAGTGTAAAGGAGGGAAACATTATCTTTTTCCTCCAGTAGATGGTCACATTCCTGGAGGAGCTTTCTCTTTTTCATATCAAAAATGCTAATAATGAATAGTACTGAAATCAATAGAATCGAATCAAATCAAATCAAATCAAATAGAATGGTAAAGTGGATGGACTCAACCTTTTCTTAGTTCTAATTCACATTCTTCTAACTTTCCTTTTTCTCAGGTAATTTCTTATCTCCTAGTCCCTGAGCACCCTGCAAAGGCAAAAAAATGAGTTCACTGATGATGATGATGCCGATGACGACAATAATAATAATAATAATAATAATAATAATAATAATAATAATAATAATAATAATAATAATAATAATAATAATAATAATAATAAAAGTTGGAAGGGACCTTGGAGGTCATCGAGTCCAACCCCCTGCTCAGGCAGGAAACCCTGCACCATTTCGGAAAAATGGCTGTCCAGTCTCTTCTTAAAAACTTCCAGTGTGGAGCATTCACCGCTTCTGGAGGCAGGTTGTTCCACTGGTTAATTGTTCTAACTGTCAGGAAGTTTCTCCTTAGTTCTAGGTTGCTTCTCTCCTTGATTAGTTTCTATCCATTGCTTCTTGTCCTGCCTCAGGCGCTTTGGAGAATAGCTTGACTCCCTCTTCTTTGTGGCAGCCCCTGAGATATTGGAACACTGCTATCATGTCCCCCCTCGTCCTTCTCTTCGTTAAACTAGACATACCCAATTCCAGCAACCGTTCCTTATATGTTTTAGCCTCCAGTCCCCTAATCATCTTTGTTGCTCTTTTCTGTACTCTTTCTAGAGTCTCAGCATCTTTTTTACATCGTGGTGACCAAAACTGGATGCAGAATTCCAAGTATGGCCTTACCAAGGCATTGTAAAGTGGTATTAATACTTCACGTGATCTTGATTCTATCCCTCTGTTAATGCAGCCCAGCACTGTGTTGGCTTTTTTGGCAGCTGCAGCACACTGCTGGCTCATATTTAAGTGATTGTCCACTAGGACTCTGAGATCCCTCTCACAGTTACTACTAAGTTTATGACTTGAGGAGACCATTGGAACTTAGGACACAGGAGTAGTTTAATTCCATTTTAAAGTGTGACAATAATGGGGTATTATCCATTTTAAAAGCCTACAGCACGGGTATCAAACTCGCCATGTCACGTGACATGTTGCGACGTGTCGTGACTCTTTTTGCATTGCCAGCAATGTGGTGGGTGCAGCTTTGCTATGATGAAACCGGCCCATGGGCTGGCAGTTTGACACCCCTGGCCTACAGTGTCAACATCTGTAGGAAGTTACAGGCCCTCAATATTCTTAGTTTTATTGGCTTTAGTATGTATAGGAAGAGGTAGCAATGATGATTTAAGTAGTGCTTTGACATTTACATCTTCTTTTTTAGCATGCATTCTATTTTTTTCAGAAGACAACTTATCTGGCTTCACACATCACAGCAAACCATTAATCAAGGCTTGTTGAAAAAAGCCAGAATTAACTAAATTTACTATATATATTAAGTCATGAATCAGATAACAAGTCAAAATGTCTGAGCACAGAAGAAACTAAACCAAAACCATACAAATCAAATTTGTATGTCCTACTTCATAATGTTTCTTTTTTTATTTGCATAACCTGTGATGGATACAGATTCAGAATGGAAAGGAAAAGTAATCTTGATCATAGCCGAGGAGATCCTTCCCCATCTGATGCCCTTCAGATGTTTAGGACTTCAATCCACTTGCATCAAGATGGCTATTGAAATGTAATTATATAAGATGAGGCAACCAGAATGATTAGATAGAAAAGAAATATTATATTGATGTGATCATTATTTCTAGGAATATTGGGGAAAAATCATATATGTAATTGTTATTTATCAAAATAATAAGAACTGTATTATTTC
>NW_015387553.1:45234-70891 GCF_001527695.2 Protobothrops mucrosquamatus
GATCCTCTCTAAGAAGCTTCTGTGGTTAATAATACCAGGAGCTGGGGGTCACACTGAAGCAGCAAAAACAGAGCTCCATTCTACGGTGTTCAACTCTACGGCGCTCAACTTAACTCCAGCAGCACCTCCGGGAGGCCGGTTGTCGCCTGCCGGTATTTTCCAAACGACAGTCCGCTCATCTCTAGATTGCCGTGCAGCCTTCTGGCTACTTGAAACGAACGATGTAGGTAAGAGCGCCAAGCTATTCCTTCCGGAGGACCTCCCCTCCCACCGCCCCGGAGACATCCGCGGTGGCCTCCCAGTTACACAACGCCCCGCGCGGGTCCTCACCTGAAGCTGGTGCGTGTGCAACAAGTAGCCTCTCACGAAGAGCCAATAGAGGCTCTCAAGAGGTCCCGTTCCGGGCAACTCCTCCTGTCTCTTGAGCTGCTCTTCATGCCGGGGGACCGTAGCTGCCTCTGCAGCGCTAGAAGTAGCCCTCCAAAGGGTAGCGGGGCGGGGTACTCCGGACGGCGACTGCAGGCAGCGCCTCAATGTCCCGGCGAAGCAGCCCCACTTCGCCATAGCGCGACTGGACGACTAGCCGAGAAGAAAGTGGAAAACAGTGAAAGGAAGTTGACTTCCAGCCAAGCGCGGGAGGAGCTGTCCAAAGACGTAAACGTGAAGAGGGAAAAAAAAAGTAGAAGCGGGCGGACACAGTTAATAGCCATTGATTCTTCGTGGACTCGCTTTCCCAAGAGGCCGTGGGCGGGGCGATTCAAGGTCAAAAACACCCTTCCCCGCCCATGAGCTGTCGGATCTAGATACTTAGATATGATTACGTTGGGGATGTTTTGAATTACGATGCCCAGTTCTACCAGTTTTGGAAGATTCGGCACTGCAATACTGGGATCGCGAGTTTCTTCCCAGGATCAGAGCAGAGGCCTCTCTGACAATACCTTCCGATCAAAACCCCCTCCCGTTCCTCCCCCTTCGCTCAGCCTATTAAGGGACAATTCGCATTGTGGGCAGCCGAAAAGTTAGTACGGTATTGCCCTAGCACAGGGGTCTTTAAACTTGGCCCTTTTGTTGTGGTGGAAAAACCACGATACTTACATCAGAAGACAAGACCACGAAGGGTTGGAGAACACAGGTTTATTTGCGCAAAGGTTCAGAGCATTCATATGACAAATTCTGAACCCTGGGCTATTCCCAGCGTGTTATTCTTATACAGCTTGCCACCCACGCCTAACCCAATGGATGACTTCTTATCTACCTTTAACACACTAAAAGAGGGAAGTTCATGTCTTGAGACCACACAAATAGGAAAAAGGGAAGTTGATACAATTGACAGAAAACCACACTGCTCTACACCGGTAATATCTTACACCATCTGAGACCTTCAGTTAACATTTATTGTAAAAAGGTTTCTTCATAGAATTACACACAGGTCATCACACACAGCCAGTTTATAATATTAGTTAATGCTTGCTAAACATCACTCCTGTTAATTAAAATATTTGTTTATAGTATTTTTCCATCCCTCTCTCCATCTCTGCCTCATTATGACTTGTGGGCTTCAACTCCCAGAATTCCTCAGCCAGCGTGCCTGGCTGAGGAATTTTGGGAGTTGAAGTCCACAAGCGTGCCTGGCTGAGGAATTTTGGGAGTTGAAGTCCACAAGCGTGCCTGGCTGAGGAATTTTGGGAGGAATTTTGGGAGTTGAAGTCCACAAGCCATAAAAGGGCCAAGTTTGAAGACCCCTGCCCTAGCAAATCATACTGAGATTCTACTTTCGGTTTAGAGTGGGTAGAGGAAAATTGTAGCAAAACAAACCGAAGGAGCAGCACAATTCAGCATCTTAATCCTGAATCATCTCTCTGAATTGAAGCAAAACACGTACAGTATGTAGCATTTGTAAATGGAAAGATGCCTAAAAGGTTTCCCACGGTATTAGGTTTAATTTTACCAGAGAAACCTCATTAAAAAGGTGAGAGTTGCTGGCATACTGAAGCAATTAAAGGATCAGATTTTCTCTGAAGTCAGTACAATAAATAAGTGGCAAATTCTCTTTTTGTGCTTCCTTCTTTCAGCTTCTCCCATGAAAATATGTGAACTCATGGTCTAGCTAAAACAATGCATCTGGCCTGTAAGGAATAACTTTTTCCAACATGTTTTTTCGACTTCCCAATCTACCCTGCAGTCCTGAGATTTTGTGGTGACCTTCACCCACCCATTGACATCCAAACCTTGCTTAGATTTTTTTCTTTGAGATCAGCGATGTGCTGCCGCTTGCTGTGACATCAGTAAGCATCAGAATGACTGAAAATGGAAAACAACATCCAAGTTAGTAAGCTCATTTGGCATCAATAACCTGAGGGCAGACAAAGTCATAAAAGAATTCTACCAGTTCAGACTTGCTAGATGTCTTTATATTTGCTTTGAACAGCAGCACTCTCCATGCCTACACAGATGTTTTATGATGGCATCACTTTCTATAAGCAGGGAGAGGACTTTGCTTTTGGAATAATTAAGTTAGAAATTGAATCCGTATGGAAAATTAAAACCTTAGTTATTATAGGGTAGCCTATAATCTTAAAAAGAAAGAAATCTCTCTTTTTCTTTATTCTCTCTCCCCCTCCCTCCCAACATACTGGTTCTTAAGGGATTGGAAAGAAATGAACAGAGTTTCAGCTGAAGCCCAAGAGGTATGCTTTGGTAACTAATAAACATGTCTCAGCTTGTTTTAAAATTGCCTGTTGCAGTTCTGTTAATATATATGCTCACTGGATTTGTTACTTTAATCATTACACGTATCATGATCAGTTGAGAACATATGGAATAAGAGGAATATACAATCTCCAAGTATATTCTGTTCTATCTTGCCTATTTCAGGGTTGAGGACAACCTTGATGAGGAGGGCAAAATGGGGGCAATTTCCTTCAGACGCAAACATCTGGCGATCCCATCCAAAATATGAAACAGTATTTGAGATGATCAGCTGGATCAATATTTTAAATTCAAGACAGCGTAAAGTTACTTTTTCAGCACTGTCAAAAATTCGGATAGTTGCTAAACAGGCCAGTTGTTAAGTGAGGACTATCTGTACAGGTATTTAGTTAAAGTATAACTTCAACAGTTATTGTAATAATTTGGGATTCCCTTCATACTCATATTGATTCAACTGGAAAAAAGTGCTTCAGCATTGGAGGCAGTGGACCAAACGTCTGTCAACTCTTTTTCCCTGAATTCGTCAGAGAACAGCCCTACTGAGAACCAATGCAAAATAAAATAATTGGTGGGACCCATAGCTCAAACAAGAGACTAAGTGGACACAATCTAAGTGTGTTAAATTCCAGAGGCCTAGAAGTAGCCTTTGACCTGTGGTTGCAGTGTTTTTGCTATTCTGCAATTGATGTAGATAATTTTTAACCCCAGTTATCAGTCAGTTTAACTCTGAAGCTTTATTTAAGGGCAAACTTTGTTCTGGAGTCTCCCTTGAACCCGTGTAATCTACCTGGCATCTAATTTCCCCCTTCATTCTTGCAAAATAATTAAGCTCATTGGATTCACACAGTAAAGTTGCACTATCATTGCACTATTGTTGCATTTAGACAACGCTATATATTGCTTTCCAGCTACTTACACATCTTTCAAAAACACAGCATATCTGTCAGAGATAAAGGTAATGAACGCTTAGGTTTTAATTAAAATTACAATTTACCTGACAACGGAAAATGAAGGGAAAATAAAAGACACAGCTCTAAAATAATCTTGGGACTTTGCAAACATTGATGGGGGTTTTTTTTGTGCCTTCAAGTCAGATTTTTTTTGGGGGGGGTGTTCAAATACAGAGAATGTTGCCATTTCTGCTTCAGTGCAAATGGAATCTCAGGACACAGGAAGTACTGAATGTTGTCAGGAGGTGCACCTCTGAAGAATATTCTTTGGTGTCATCTTACAGGGGTCTTCAACCTTGACAACTTAAGACTTGTGGACTTCAGTTCCCAGAATTCCTCAGCCAGTTGTGAAATTCTGGGTCAGCAAGCGCTTCACTACCATTGCCTAAGGATTTTAACAGATTACAGACATCCTTGAATTGTTAAATTGTAGAAGGGCCATCCTGCTTCTGAACTGCATTTATGTATTTATCCCACCTTGAAAGGTGGAAAAAAGTCTGGAATTGGAACGTTCCACCTAAAACACACCAATATGCCAAATATGCAAGTTGGGAGTAATAGAAGCACCTTTTAAACTTCTCAGTAGACTAAGTGAAATGTCAGACCTCAGGGGAAAAGGTAGGGTCCTAGCAGACCACAAACTGGAGATCTCAGAGTTTTCATGTCCTATCAAGCCCCCAATTAACTGTACAACCGTTAGGAAGATTTAGCCATCCTCATATGATGAAGTTAAGGAAGTACGGTATTTGTTGGTGTTCCAAATCCAATGGTGCTGATTCTTTAGCACCGCATGACCTACTGATCATAAGAGGGATGTAGGTTTAGATAGAAATTGTCTCTGCCTGTCCTTTAGCTAAGGCATTGCTAATCAGAGGTCATTTCCATCTGTTTCCATCAGTGCTTCGAGACACTTGTGCACATAATATATGCTCCCAGACCTGCTTCCTGGTAGGATGCTACCACCAAGTACTAGATTTAACCTTTCCCTATACTTTCAGTTATAATAACTTGCTTTATTAGTCCTTGATCAGGTAAAACCCTTGCTCTATGAACACACATGCCCATACAGAATGCCTCCAAGAGTAATCTGTGGCTGGCAGAAATCCACTAAAATGAGCGCACAAATGCTCTCTGGGCATACAGGTGGATAAAAAATTTTGTCAACAGGTTGGGTCTCGCACATGAGTGAACAGCTGGTAAAATGATGAAACAAGTAGCTGTTGATCCATTAAGCCAGGGTTCTCCAATCTGATGTTTTCCAGATCTGTGGATTGTGCTAGCCAGGATCCTTATGGAATCATCTGAGCTTTCAAGAAAGATTTCCCTATTGTTCTTCTGCAATTACTCTGGCACTTAAGCCCTGGTTCTGGATGGACTTGGGCTTTTTACCTGAAAGTTGAAAGGATTAGCCATTCCCTTTATTGGAAGACTTGATTCACATATTGTGCTACATCATGGTGTATTTGCAAAAGCCACAGTTAGATTTACATAACATGCTAAGTCATAATCAATAATGTATCAATCACAGTGGCTAAGTTCATGCAACACATTATAACCAAATAAACCCAATCACATTATTGTAATATGAAAATATAGCTCATGCAGATTTCAGACAGATATGTACCTGGTTTGGGATGATATGTAGGGAACCTGTGCCTTGCAGGTATCATTTTAGGCATTTTATGGTAAAGGTGGAAAGTTCAAAATGGCGCCACCAAATTTCAAACCAAAATTAAAAATTCAAATCTGATCTGATTTGATTTCAGAATGGTATCCCCAACTTTATTTGTAACTAGATAAGCTGTGCCCTGTTGGATCATTGTTTCAGAGATATTTCCTTACCTAAACAGAACCAGAATGATCATGGGTAGGCAAAGAACTGGAGAGAGCAGAAAAAACTTCCAACTTCCTGTCAGCTTCTTCACTGAATTTCTTTGTGGGAAGATGACAGTGAGGATTGGAAACCTTCCTTCCTTCCTTCCTTCCTTCCTTCCTTCCTTCCTTCCTTCCTTCCTTCCTTCCTTCCTTCCTTCCTTCCTTCCTTCTTTCCCTTCCTTCCTTCCTTCCTTCCTTCCTTCCAGATAGCCCATTTGAGGTACCTTGGTTGAAAAGATTTTGCCCTATGATGCACCATTTTACTCAGTTAAATACAAAGAGTTTTCGTAGCACATCGGTGAAAGTATTACTTTTAGTCATTTTAAAAACACAGAAATGAGAAGGGATTTCTTCTAAATCTGGCACAGAATTTGAGGAACTTCCTAGCTGAAAGCTAATGCTAAATTGCTCGACTCTTAAGCCATAGTCACCAGAAAAACTCGTGTGTATTGTTTCTTGTAGTTATACTCTCCCCTTTATTTCAGAGTCTTCGACGTAGCCGGAGTTCATATTTTGGGAAATTAAACTAAGGGATAGAGGGAGATCTCCTACGACGGTCCTCTTTATCTTCCATACCGAAAGAGGACACGAATTCAGGAGAGGATGTACGAGACGTGGTGAGCACATTCATGGTCTGATCACCTCAGCCTTCACCCTTGGCAGCCCAATATTGTCTTCGACTCACCCCCAGCCCATTAATGAAAAGGTCTGAAATCCTCACCTCATTTGTGCCTAGCTAAAGCACAAAATCTTTTTCTGCTCCGTTCCTGTGACATTGCCTTCATTTCACTCCTACTAAATGAAACAGGCGTATATTGTTTTAACTGCATATTAGTCCGTGAATGAAGGGAGCCCATGAATGAAATAAGCATGTATTGCCTTGGCTGTGTATCAATATCAAAGTAATATTTTCCCTGGCACCATCCAAAGGCAGCCTCAAAATATATGAAATCTGTTAAGCTTGATCACCAATTATCTTGGAGTGATGCCGGAAGGGACTGAGAACAGTGATCGAGATGCTGGTGATTGGCAGCAACTGAAAACAGAGGTAAGAGAAGCCAGATAGGGATCAGCAAAGGGGAGAGCATGTGTCATGCCAATATAGCCTCTTGCTCATTCAAGGATGGGTGAATAGCACTATAATTCAATAGTGGGGAAAGTGTGTCAGTATAAACCTACCAACAAAGGAGAATATTTATAGTTCAAGGTTGAAATGAGGGGTCCTTGGTGCTTGGTTGTTTTCTTGCAGACCAAACCTAGCAGACCAATATTGATGATGTTACCTAGTTTGGGTAATCTATATAAATAAAAATGTAAATGTTCGTTTGTTCAAAATCTTAAATCTCCAAAAGTTCTTCACCGATTGCTTTGAAATTTTGACACAACATTGCATTCGAATACGCGCATGTTTTTATATACCTACTATTATGTAGATGTCACACCTGTGACAGGTAAAAACATGCTTTTTTTGAAAAACAGCGCCATCTGTTGGACGTAAAAGCAACACACGCTAGCATTGTGAAATTAAACATATTACAAACGTGCGCTTTCTCTTTTCTTTCTTTTCCATTTAACCAGACTGAGTCACAGCAACGCATGGCCGGGTACAGCTAGTGAAACATATGGAAGAAAACAACCAAGCTCAGAGAGCACCAAGGACCTCTCAGTATAAAAGTAATATTTCTCCCCTCCTTCACCTATATTATCCACCACAGATTCAAGGCATGTAAAAATGTGTAACATGTGGCCACCCATAATCCTGAAGGCAATGATGGTTGAACTGCTGTGGGATGATCAGACAGTGTGACCAACCTGTCTCTTCTCTGACCATAGACAGCTTCCACTAAAGCTATTTCTCATTCAGCATTTGCTCTCTCCACTAGCACTTGGTTTTTTTGAACTCCTGTCACATCTATTAGTTCCTCCTGCCTTTTTTTTTTTNTTTTTTTTTTTAACTCCAACTTATCTCCAGGCTTCTAAAAAAAAAGATTAAAAAGAGCACTGTCTGCTTATAGAATAAGAAGGGAACATTTTGTGCTTTTCCCTTTCAGCAGTATTTTAACCTACATCTTTATCTTAAGATGCACCAGCCCCACTTTGCCTGATTGCAATGTTCAGAGAAAAGGTATACTGAGCAGAGAGTAAGGCTTTAGTTCTTTATTTGCCATTCCCACATTCGTACGTTATGATCAATTCTTTGCTCAAAGTGAAAGCAGTGGCTACCGAGCAGAAGATCAGTTTCAGCTACCCAACTCTATGGATTCTAGCCAGTTGCACAGTGGTGGCAAGACCTTCTCCATCTCTAAGAGACTATTTCCACCCTGCTGTATTCCCATATTTTTTTTAAATTTCATATCCATTTAATTTGAGAGATGCCCAAGAAAGAGGTAGGTGTGTGAGTGTGGGTGTGACAACTAATCTGGATAAGCAAAGAGTGTTCTGAAGTCAGATTCCTCATTCCTGCTGCAGTGCTTTAATTGGTGGGTGTTTCCCCACCACTAGCTGGTGATGGGCTGAAAAGGAGTGTCTGCAAAACCAGAGGAGAAAATCAATCATCTTGGCTATAAAGAGCAGGACACTCACCAGTCAAGACAAAACGTTCTGATACTCACTTAGAACTGATGCAAGAAAGGCAGCCTATGTGTTGGCAATAGAGAGAGCAGATTTTTTTCTTGATGATGGGTGACACTCAATAATAGGGGAAGACACTCCTTCCAGGGAGGGAACTGTGGACTTTAGATTGTTGAATCCCGTGTTACTTTTGAATCAGGTTTCAGTTGAGGGATCTATTACAGAGACGAGTACAGAAGAGCTCAAAAGTCCAGGAATTTGACATGTAACTCTTTCTTTCCACAGAAGAAAGAGATCTACATCTTGTTTACCTAAATCAATATTCATTTCATTGGCAAAATTTTAAGACTAGGGGGGGACAGTGATTTTGCTGCTGCTTTGTGAAGTAGTTGGGATTCAGAAGTCTTTAGCAAAGCCGTGGTGGCGCAGTGGTTAGAATGCAGTTCTGCAGGCTAATTTTGCTGACTGCTGGCTGCCGGCAGTTCAGCAGTTCGAGTCTCACCACCTCAAGGTTGACTCAGCCTTCCATCCTTCCGAGGTTGGTAAAATGAGGACCCAGGTTGTTGGGGGCAATAGGCTGACTCTGTAAACCACTTAGAGAGGGCTGTGAAGCGGGTATATAAGTCTAAGTGCTATTGCAATTCACAGTAGATCCAAATGTGTCTTCTGTTCTTCCTTGATCTGAAGAAGGGCCATCTATCTACCTGAGGTGGGAGGGAGGGGAGAAGGATGTAAAATAAATGTAAAGCTGGCAACCATAACCACACAATCAAAGCAGTGCTCTTTTAAATGGGTGTTATGTGTGCAAGGGGTGGGGCTCCAGTCAGAGGGTCATGGCCATAGCTTGACTTTGTTATGACCCTCTCCCCATGCACCCTTGCTCTGGAGAACTCTTGATCTACATTCCAATGATTTGATTGGGTTCATTTAGCGAACCACATTTCAAGCCTACATGAAAAACAATACTGGGAATTCTAGTCCAAACTCCTCTGAAAAGCCAGTGATTGAGGAAGGCTCAGCTCTTAAGTGTTGTTTTTTTTTATATCAAGATTGGAACAGGTGGAGGTGAGCAATAGATTCATAGCCCTGGAGTCCAGCTGTAATTCTGGAGGATCATATTCATCTCAGCCAGGCATTCTCATTGGGTGGCTTTGGGCCATTCGCTCACTCTTTCAATCCAACTTGGGCTATTGCAGGAAGAAAAAAAAATGGAGGAAAAAAGTGTTCAGTATCACCTTGAGCTCCTGGAAAAAAAACCCCACAAGCTATATTTAAATCTAATTACTCTAAAAGTGCTAGGTACTCTTAGTGTCATATAGTTTAGTACGATACTTTTTTGATTTTTCATTTGAGGACTAATGTCCTAAAATAGCCTTTCCTAATATAGACTCTTCTGAGTGTACAGGATTTATGTACAACCAGCTCCAGTTAAGAGCAAAGCAACAATTTCCATCCTTTTAGCAATGACCACAAGAGGGAGCCTTATACCTTTCTAACGCCTTTCCTCTGGTTCGATTTTGTAATGTATAAAACTAACTTTCTGAAAGGGAGAGAGAGAAAGAAAATAAACACTGGAGAACTGAGGCAGGCAGCGGCAGCAGCTGTTGCTTTGGATTTCTGGCTACTCAACAGCACTATCTGTGACCTTCAGACAGAAATATCTCATACGATTGTCCTCAAGCTTCTCCCTATCTGGATGGACAAGATAACAAACTCAGGAGCAATGCTTTGAATCTGAAATTAATCTGTGATTTGTGTGTCCTTTGTTTTCTTTGTTTTGTTTTTGTTAATATTCAGGGTGAGGCAAGATGGTGGGGGGGAGAAACCCCATACACAGCAAAGCATGGAGGCGGAGGCCTATCTCCGCAAACAGAGTCTCCTCATTCCCATCAGGAGATCCCTGCCAGTGATGAGGTCCAGTTCCCAAAGAGATCCATGTCTCCCTTTCAAGTGGGCTGATTAGGATTTGAAGTGCCTGCAAGCAATGATCAGAGTGAAGGCGTTTTCCAGGAAAACCTAAGGACAGTGTGTGAATCGAAGAACAGCCGCAGCTCCCAGCAAGTGGGCCCGGCCTCTTGACCCCAAGCTCTGGAGCTAAGTCCCTGCCCAGAGCTGTCCAGTTGGGTGGAGAAATGCAAAGGGGCCCTCAGCTGCAGGGGGAAAAGATTATGCATCCTACATACTTTCTAGCTTATTCTTTTTAAAGTGCTCTGGTGTGTGTGTGTGTGTGTGTGTGTGTGTGTGTGTAGAATGCATTTGCAGAGCCAGCAAAGCAGTGGTGTCCCAGCCCCTGTTGCATATGGCTGCTTGCCTTCAGCCCTAAGCAAACCTGATTTTTATCTCTGTCTCCAGTCAGAGTTGGCTGCCTTCCCTTGCTAGATGCCTCCTACGCAGGCGAGGCTTGTAACAGTAAAATGCAATCTGGGACAGAAAGAAGCTGTGTGGATGGTTTGCAAATTCTCCTGTTGAGAGTTTGTGCTTAAAGCCAGAGGGATGCCCCACAAAAATGTCCTGTTTTTGCTTAAGAAGTAAGTGGCCAGAAGTGGCCTCCACTACACTGTCCCCCCCAAAAAATATGGAGGGAGAAGAGCTACCCAAGCACTGCTGTGGTCATATCTCTTGAGCCATGCCTGGGAGGCAACCACTGGAATACACTGCCTCCAGATGTGTCTGCACCTTTCCCCAGCATTCTTCCATTGAAGAAAACCTGGAGACCTTCAGAACCCCAAAACACTGGCCTTTGACATTCATGCATGCATTGCTCTCAGCCATGGTTATGCCTCAGAGGAATAATAATGCTCATTATTAAACCCAGTCTGTGTACTTGTGACAGAGAAATGCTACATTTTACCCCAAATCTAACCACATCTACCACCACAGCCATGATGGCTCAGTGGTTATAATGCAGTGTTGTTGTTAGTTGCGAAGTCGTGTCCGACCCATCACGACCCCATGGACAACGTTCCTCCGAGCCTTCCTGTCCTCTACCATCTTCTGGAGTCCATTTAAGCTCATTCCTTCTGCTTCAGTGACTCCGTCCAGCCACCTCATTCTCTGTCGTCCCCTTCTTCTATTGCCCTCAATCTTTCCCAGCATTGGGCCCTTCTCCAGTGAGTCCTTCCTTCTCATTAGGTGGCCAAAGTACTTGAGTTTCAACTTCAGGATCTGGCCTTCTAAAGAGCAGTCAGGGTTGATCTCCTCTAGGACTGACTGGTTTGATCGCCTTGCAGTCCAGGGGACTCGCAGGAGTCTTCTCCAGCACCATAGTTCAAAAGGCCTCAATTCTTTGTCGCTCAGCCTTTCTTATGGTCCAACTTTCACATTCATACATTGCAACTGGGGAAACCATGGCCTTGACTATATGTACTTTTGTTGGCAGGGTGATGTCTCTGCTTTTTAGTATGCTGTCTAGATTTGCCATAGCTTTCCTCCCCAGGAGCAAGCGTCTTTTAATTTCTTGGCTGCAGTCCCCATCTGTGGTGATCTTGGAGCCCAGGAAAATAAAATCTGTCACCACCTCCATTTCTTCCCCATCTATTTGTATTGCTAGCTAATTCTGCCCAGTGTCAGAACTTCGATCCTGACCAGCTCAAGCTTGACTCAGCCGTCCATCCTTCCGAGGTTGGTCAAAGAAGGACCCGGATTGTTGGGGGCAATAAGGTGATTCTGTAAACTGGCCTGTAAAGCACCATGAAGCGGTATATAAGTCTAAGTGCTATTGCTATTGCTATTGTCTGCTGGGCTTGCCAGCTACTGCTGACTTTCATAGATTATAATACTATGCCCATTTAAATAGAGAAGGATTGTTCCAAGCCAGTTCAGAAGATGATCGTTTTCCCTTCTCCCTCATGCTAATAGCTTTGAAAAACATGTTGGGACACTCTTGGCATCCGTGTCTTGACTATTGTCTTTAATTATTATCAGTAAGAATAACTAAGATTGTAAAAATAGGCACAGTGTATTATCTGTGGCCCAACTGCAGTTCCCTGGAGGCTTTCCAGACGCTTAAATGTTTCAGCAGCCCATTCTTTCTTCTTTATGGGAACATCTGTGGCCTACAGGCCAGTCATTGCTGGAATGGGGATAGAGAATTGTGGATCCTCCCTTTTCTCCACTCGGGTAGGGGAGCTGGCATCAATTTTCAGCCTGTTGCATCCAGCCAAATGGCCTCAGTGCATGTGAAATGTTTGGAGAAAGAAAGAAAGCTTTGCACATGCTCTGTTCTTACCACAAAGCACAACAACAAAGAGCAGAGATAAGAAGGAGCTGGTGATAGGGAGCAAGGAAGAAAAGAGTGCAGAGAGTCCTGTCAAGGGAAGAGCGAGCAAATATGGAAGAAAGACCTATCATTAGCAAATTGAAACAGCTGCCTCATGAGAATGATCTGGGGTGCCAATTTATGACAAGAAGAGGTACTTGTGAGTGAAAGAATCAGGAAAGAGTCATTATTATAACCCGGAAATAAAAATAAGGCCTTAGTTACTCGAATCATGCACCTCTGATTTGCCTGTGCTTCTTCACTAAGCTGAATGTGCTCAAATGCTGCAAAATCAGAATTTTAGCATTTATTAAATTGTGATGACATGCTGCTCCCTAGACAGGTAGGAATTCCAAGGTTCAGCATTGGTTGTTCACATCTGAAGACACCCCAGGGTGGGAAGGCTGATTCTATGCGGAATTGGAGAGCTGTATGTGTTTAGCCTTGTGGAGAATGAGGAGGGGGGGGGAAGGTGGAGTAGGATATGACAGCACTCTTTAAATACCTGTCACACAGAAGGTCAAGACCTATTTTCTTTCATCCCAGAATGCAGGACACGCAATAATAGATCTAAGCTACAGGGAGACAGGTTCTGATGGGTTGCTGGATGAGTCAGTCCTAACTGAAGGAGCAGTTTGACAATACTGTTGAACCCATGGCCTGGAGAGGGTGAATGCATGCGCCCTCGTTGGAGGTGTTCAGGTGGAGGCCAGACCTCTACCTCCTGTTCTAGGAATCTTCCTTGGTAGCCCATTTGCTCTCTTCACTTATCTGGCTGGTTCCTTCCTTGCTTTATAATAGGTTTTTCACTCTCTTGAGATATCCAAATCTACCTTGATAGCTCTGCATTGATACAAAAGCACACAAAATGCAAATATATTTGCTATCTTTTATTGCCTCTATATACGCCACATTTTCTTCCCAAAGGTAACTGGATTAGTTAGGGATTCAGCAACTTCATTCTTCCTTTTATACTCTTTTGCCTTTGGCTGTGCCTCTCATCCTGGTAAACCCCACATTACAATCATCTGTATTCCAGTCTACTGGTTTCTTGTTGCAAGGAAGGAGAAATCTGAGAGCCATTTTTAAGTGTATCAGATGAGACACTGTTTTTTTCATTTAGATCCTAAACCGAGCAAGGACTTCGTAACATCCCATCCGCTTTATAACAGTGTTTTCAAACTCATCTCAACAAAAAGATCTGACGTGCATTTCCATCACTGTTGATTATGTGCCATCAAGTTGGTGATGATATTTAACAACCACATAGATCAGGGGTGTCAAACTGCAGGCCCGCGGGCCGGACGCGTCACGAGGAAACCGCTCCCACTCCATTGCTGGCAAGGGGGAAAAAGTCACGATACGTCACGCGACATCACGTGACGTCGCGAGTTTGACATGCCTGACATCGATCAACTTTGTTCTTCAGGTCGTCCAGTTATGTACCCATTGTAATCAAACCCATCTTTGCTGCTTGCTGCTACCCCTCTTCTTTTCCTCTTTTCTTCCATTTTTTCTAGAGAATTAACATAATGTATCCAAAATGCAATAATCTGAGCCTGGTTATTTGGGCCTCAGGAGAGAATTCTGGATTTATTTATTATATGATCCAATTGTTTTCTGGGCTATCCATTAACATGCCACAGTGATCATCCAGAAATGACACTGAATAGTAATTGGAAACTTTTCCTTCATTAACAAAGATTTTCCCTTTTCCTTTGTCCATACTTCATAGCCCATCATTTCCTTCCCTGCCTTGCAAAAAAAAAAAAAAAACTTCAGAAAGGTCCCTTTAGTTAATTGGTTCCCTTATTTTTGTAAGTATAGTCAGTCCAATTTTTATTTGAAGGAAGTTTTATTATGCTGACATTTATTGCATTCCTTCATTGTTTTTAGAATCTGGTTAAATGCAAACCTACAGGCGGGAGATGGGCTCGTTTCGTGGAAGAGCCTGCTGATGCTACTGGCTTGTCTCACGGAAGAGCCTCTCAGCCACACGGAGAAGGGAGCCTCCAGTGATCTCTGGACAGGCTCTGGCTCAGCAAACAGCAACACCCCCCCTCCCTTCACTCCTTGCTGGCAGCTCATCTGCTTGTCTGGGCCGGCAGGACTGAATGGGCCTCCTGCTTCTCAGTCAGTTCCCAGCTGCAGAGGCCCTGTGGTAGCTGCCTCCAGCTGGTGCAGCCCACAGTCAAGAAGACCAGCTGGGCCTTCTAGAAAGGGAGGTTTTGTGAGTCTGCCCTGCTCTGTAATGATGGGGTTATTTAACCTGAAGCTGCAGGGTGAGGCCTTTAACTGGATAAGACCTGACTCTAGTGGTGGGACAAGGACCCTTGGCTTTGAGTCTATAAAAGCCTGCTGGGCCGGCAACCCAGGGTCCTGCAGGACCAGGCAGACTTGCTTCAGGCATCTTTAGCTGCCATCTATATAGGTTTGGGATTGAGCAAGGAGTGTTGCTCGTCTCCCTCACACACTTCGGGTTAGGTCTTCTTATAATCAGGCAAGAAAGGAAGGGTTAAAATGTCAAACTCCCAAATATCAGGAGCTGTCAAGTCTATGACAGTCACGTTCCCATCTGGAGAAGATGGATGAAGATACACGAAACTGCACAGCATCAGAGAGGGACCCCTTTGTGGATAGTCCTCGACTTACAGACGTTTGTTTAGTGACCGTTCGAAGTTATAAAGGCACTGACAAAAATGACTTATGACCATTTTTTCACACTTATGACCGTTGCAGCAGCCCGTGGTTATGTGATCAAAATTTGGACGCTTGGCAACTGGCGTGTATTTATGACTGTTGCACTATCCCAGGGTCACGTGATCCCCTTTTGCGACCTTCCGACAAGCAAAGTCGATGGGCGAGCCAGATTCACTTAACTAGCCATGCTACTAACTTAACAACTGCAGTGACTCACTTAACAACCGTGGCAAGAAAGGCTGTAAAAATTGGGGCAAACTCGCTTAGCAACTTGTTTAGCAATGGAAAGTTCGGGCTCAGTTGTGGCCATAAGCCAAGGACTACCTGTACTTCTGATCCAAGTGTTTTAGAAGCACTTATTAAGCTTAGAGAGCCCCAAGGAATCCAGAGTTCAGATATCTAATCTTCTTTCAGAATTTGCATGATAGCTGGGAGAGAAAGATAAGAATGCAAAGCTAGGGCAACTGTATGAAAATGTAGGCGCCCTGTGGGGTCAGTTTTTTGATAGGCTCGGTGCCCCCCCCCCACAGGTGCCCTGCTGATCATCCTTTCAGAGACATCCCCTATTCAGATTCCTCCATGCCTCCAATATTCAGATTCCTCCATGCCTCCAACAGTGACAGAGTTTCTTTCACTGGAAAAATTTGGACATGTTCAGAGATGTAACCTACCTTGAAAATTAGTCCACGTTGAACTGTACAGCACAAACACCACCACAGGAAATGTTTTATGACATTTCATATTATGTCCTAAACTATTTTATGGTAATTTTTTATGCCGCAACATGTTTTATAAAGTTTGCCAAATTTAAATTCGACAGGAGTCAAGAATCTCCCAATTTTGAACACATTCTGCAAGTTAGCCCATTTGAAATACATTGCCTCAAAACGTGTTGCCCTATAACGCACCATTTTGCCCAGTTAGGTGAATCAAAGTTTTAATGATGGATGGATAGACACACAGACAAAGTACAATCCTCCCAAGAAAACTGACAACCAAGATGGGTAAAGGTCTTCCTCAGGTCAGCCTGGCTGACATCTTTGCCTTTTAGTCAGAGAGAGTCCTGTGCCTTTCATGACTTCAGGTGGGAACCATCATGGAACTTTTTCCTAGTTCCAAGGACAGCAGATCCCATAATCCCCATTGGCCCTGCTGGCTGGGGTTGATGGGAATCACGGCTGACACCCAAAGCAGATAAAGCAGACAATGGAGGCTTATCGGAGCCCTGCATCTGCGCCAAATCTTATTCTAAACGGAATCCTTTCAGGATCTTCCTGATATTATCTCCCAACAAAAGCCTTGGAAAGGAGTTGCAGTTATCCGGTATGGATTTGTATTGCCTGAGGCCAGAATAGTTATATCTCCACAACTAGTTCTCCCTACCCTTAGAACATAGGGTTGCCAGGTCTGCTTCCAAAAAATAGCGGACAAGCGGGGGGGGGGGGGTAAGTAGTAAAAAAAAGTAGACTGTACAGCTTTAGATTACATACCATTTCATCATAAAGCTTTTGAATAAAAAAAATGTCCACTATTTTGTGAAAAAAAATAGTGGACATTTTTTTTATTCAAAAGCTTTATGATGAAAGCTTTGTGAAAAAAAATAGTGAACATAATGTGAAAAAGGTGGTTTGTCCACTCAAATAGTGGACACCTGGCAACCCTATAATAGAACAACAGGGTCATTCCAATGCAGTGTCATGTGGAAGTCTAGTAACTATGCTGCTCGTACTACACCTTGACTGGAGTGCAGACTAGACATAAGCAATTTATCTTCAATTATGTTTTCACGGAGGAAGTTATGCCCACTAACGAAAGGCCAGGCTGGTGAGCCTGCGCTGCACGACCCCAGGGACTAGGTGTGCTGATGGAAGTCCTCCAGACCCACCGCCCTCAGTCAATTCCTGCATTCTTTACTAAGGCTGGGCGCGAGTGGATGGAAAGGGAAGGTCCTGGCAAATTCTGCCGTCTCCACCAGACTATTGGACAGCCTGTTCAACAACACCGTGCAACAAAAAAAACCCTCCCGGGATTAATGGCTCCGCGCCACCTTCTGGGGGGGGGGGGAAGGGGGCAGCTCTTGTTATTCCAACCAGATCATCCCCTCCACCACCACCCCGCCGCCATGAGGTCGCAACCCCACGTTGATGACATCACAATCCGCTGCTATGGAGACGATCGGGATGTCGCAAACATGGCTCGATGACCTCACTGCAGGAGCTGGGCCCGCCGGCATTTCCATCCGCGACGGACGGGGATAATAAAAGACCACGCGGAGCGCTGGGAAAATATGCGGCTGCCGAGCGGGCGGCTGTTTGAGTTGGAGACAGACGAGTTTTCCCCGCAGCGGGATCGTCCATTTCCGTCCTTCCCTTGGTGGAGGGAGCGGCGGTGCCCCAATGCGGAGGGAGCGCGGGAGGTCAGCGGGGAGGGGTGGCGGCCGCTCCACGCAGCCTCGGGCCCGCGGGAGCGCGCGTTGGCGACAGGTGGCTCCAGCCCCTCGTAGTCGCTGCTCTCCCGGAGCGGCCGCTCCTCGTCGGCCTTCTGCCAGGGGTCGCTGTGCGCCAGCAAGCGGAGCCCGGAAAAGCTGCGGAGAGAAGCCTAGCCGCTCGGGCCTGGGCTTCAGCGCAGCGATGGGACTGCATCGGCCCTATTGGCGGACGCCGGGAGCTTTCCCACTATCGAGCAAGGGTTTACACGCAGAGGTCCCCAACCTTGGCCACTTTATGACTTATGGACTTCAACTCCCAGAATTCCTCAGCCAGGCATGCTGGCTGAGGAATTCTGGGAGTTGAAGTCCACAAGTCGTAAAAGGACCAAGGTTGAAGACCCCTGGAACTTTGCGGGACGGGAGTGGAACGACTCACCAGGAGTCCTCCCCTCCTGCCCCATGCATGAGTGCCTCCTGGCGCTTCTGCCTAAAGAAAAGATGGTCATTTGGTCTGGCAGCCTTGGTCATACTTTCTGATGCGGAGGGAATCTGTTAAATTGTGGAGCGGTTGGTGGAGGCAAAGAGAAAGGAGATACCCGCCTGGATACGGGTTTCCTTATGGCCGCCCATTCCCCCCCCCCCCCGTAAAAATCTTGGAAGTGTATAAAATAAGTTTAGCTTTTTCACCCACTCCTGATTTTCTGTGCTGCCGATTGTCCGAGGAAGTCATTTTTAACTGCACCCTTGGGCAGGTCAGCTAAGTGTTTGCATTTTTTTAAAAAAATCTGGAATTGCCTGCTATGGTGATTAATGCTCTTAAAAGCTTGTCTAATGCACAGAACATGGATTAAGCTGCAAGGTTTTCCAATCTGATGCTTTAGAGCAGGGCTTTTCAACCGGTGGTAAGCGTACCACTTGTGGTACTTTGGCACCTGGCAGGTGGTACGCGACCTAGACAAGTGTAGCTGGAGGGATGAGCTGAAGCGGTGGCTGTGCTGATGAGTTGAAGGGGTGGCAGTGCCGCACAGGCCAGAGAGAGAGTCAGCTGGAGCTGTGGTGTTGCTGGGGCTCTGCTGAGAGCCCAGGATCGGGCACAAGCAGATCCAGCTGATCTGTGCTTCCAGCGGCCTCTGCTATCACCGAAAGCCACATACAGGCCTTGGGGTGAGAGAGTGAGCTGGAGCTGCAGAGGAGAGGCAGAGGGCCCAGGATTGGCGTGCTGGGCTATATGCTGATTGGCGCTTCCAGCGCACCCAGAAAAGAAGAGGAGGAGGGGGGAGAGAGGAGAGGATACAAAAGGAGGAAGTTTTGGCTGGAGAGGGAAAGGAAAAAAAGACGATGGGGAAAGAGAAGGGGATAGAAAAAGAGAGAGTGAGGAGAGGCTTTTGTGAGACAAGCAGTGAGGAGAAAAAGAGAGGGAGAAGAGGCTGTAGAAGGAGAGCCCAGTAGGCAGTGAGGAGAAAGAGGAGAGGGAGAGAAGAAGGAGGGCCAACCAGCAAGCTGACCACCAAGGTAGTGGTGCATATCAATAAATATGGATAAATTTGTCATACATTTGTCAGTGCAAATGATTCAGCAAAGGAACCACCACCAAATAAATTAAAACCGGTACTTTTTTCTTTTCTTTTTTCTTTTTAGTCATCAAGTTTTTGACACCTTGCTAAGCACTAGTGGTACTCGAATATTGTCTTGTCCTAAAAGCGGTACAATCTGTGAAAAGGTTGAAAAGCCCTGCTTTAGAGATATGTTGAACCATAATTCCCATAATCTCAAGAGAATATAGCCATCTCTATGTGATAAAACCCTTAGTTAGGGAGTAGAGAGAAAAGAGAAACAACAGGTGAAATTGTTTAGGCTACCAGTCTAAATTACTCTAATCAAGGGTTGCATGGAAACCATAAGATCACATACACCCTCTTGCATTAGTTCTGAGATCATAATGATCGTTCTTCCCATGCCACAAAAATGGGGGCAGAAGCCTTGGGAGAAGCAAAGTCTAAATGAGTGTTCATAGGGAAATGAGGTGGAATTCTTTGAAAAAGATAGGGTAGGCAGGTTAGTTAAGTACACCAATGTCAGTTTAATATAATTTTTATAATGGTTGACAAGCATGGTACAGTAATAGTTTATGGCCTATTTTAAGAGGCTAAGCATTGCTTGGAACAATCTTTCAAAATGTCTTGAGCTTTGAATTTCCCAGTGAAATGGGCGGTTAATTCAGGACAGAAACTGACTGAGATCACACATCCTTCCAAGCTATGGTTTGCCTAAATATGGTTTGTTGAATGAGCCACAATTAGCTTGGTTTCCACACTGTGTCAAGTGATAAACCACAAGTACTTGGTATGTATGGTATAGCAAGCCAAAAATCAAGCAAAGTATATTATGGTTAGCTTAGCCTGTTTATTACAAAACACAGGGATGACTTTGGGCTTAGATGACTTTAAAAAGGGATTAAATCAGGGTTGGGCAGAAGACAGATTGAATCCCACTGGTACATTTTTGGACGATGTGCAATGGAACAGTCAAAATATTTATCCTGTAATTGTAAGTCAAAACAAACCATGCTTCTCTCTTTTCTCCCCTCCCCCCAAATAGCTTGCCCTCTTACTGAACAATCTCATTTTTTAAAATGAAATCTTATTTGCCTTCCATCTCATATCCAGTGACTCTGAACATCTTACAGCATATTTTCAGTGATCTTTGCTATGAAATTTTGACTGTAATAATACTTGGAGAAAGTAACTGGCTTATTCCCAAGTCTTTGTTTTGCACACAGTTCCTATTGGTGGATCTTGGGTTCTGCTTTGAAGCATGAAAATGGAGCCTGAGAACCTGGAGTCTACCCAAGCACACAATTTTATGGAAGTTTTTCTGTCGGTGCATAAGGGGACTTCCACGTACAGAGGCAGTATCATTAACTGGTTGAGAGAAATGAGAGAGGGGCTTTTACTAACTGGTGCAACTGTAAACCTTTCCGACACCTGGAAGGGCTTTATTGGGGAAAAAAAAGATGCTGGGCTAAGTGGCTGTCTTTAATCCAGCCTGGCAAATCTGTTGCGCATTTTACAGACAACAGAGCAACCATCCATTCATGGTCCAGGGATTGTTGGTGTCAACAGTTTCCTTCTGTAGATAAGATTCCCTTAACAGCAAAGGGCAAGGAGATACAGGGCAAAGATGGATTTCTACCAGGGAATCGTATGCATGGCTTGTAAACTATGCCTCCTATTTTAAGACTACACAAGCACCACCTAGAATCAGGGGTAGGCAACCTTGGCTCTTTTATGACTCGTGGACTTCAACTCCCAGAATTCCTGAGCCAGCATGGCTCAGCTTGGAAACCTCTCCCTTTCCCCTCAGCATGGCTGGCTCAGGAATTCTGGGAGTTGAAGTCCACGAGCATAAAAGAGCCAAGGTTGCCTACCCCTGACCTAGATCTTCCATTAGCTGGAGCACTGCTCACCCTCTGTGTATGTACGGGTAGGGTTCTCTGAAACGAATCAGGCCCCGCATAGGTCACAAAAGAGCTGTTGGGGAGCCACGCCCTTCTGTTTTAAAGCGCCACCCCCTCGTCCTCGGGGTCTGCAGGCCAGTCTCTGGGGTGTTGTCGGTTCTACGTCGGTTTGTTCCCAAAACGTTGTTGCCTCTTTGCCTGGATCGACGGCAGCAGACACCTCTGCTCCGGTGTCCTTGGGCAAACCGCCACCCCCCCGTCCACACGAGTTCTCCGGTTCAGTATGTTCTCGCTTCTGTCTAGTCAAACGGGACGAGAACGATCTATCTCCCCGTGCGATGTAGGGGCCACGGATGAATTCTGCACAAGGCAAGGGGCCCAGTAAAAAGTAGCACGCGCGCACGCGCATGCAGAGAGGCAAGGGGAAAGGACTGGGCCAGGAGTAGGCAACCTTGGCTCTTTTATGACTCGTGGACTTCAACTCCCAGAATTCCTGAGCCAGCACGGCTCAGCTTGGAAACCTCTCCCTTTCCCCTCAGCATGGCTGGCTCAGGAATTCTGGGAGTTGAAGTCCACGAGTCATAAAAGAGCCAAGGTTGCCTACCCCTGGTGGGCTTTCCAAATGCAGGCAGAGGAGGTCCTCGGGCCATTGGAGGGAGAGGGAGGGAGTCAGTTCATTCTTCAGCTATCAGTCACTGAGTGTGGATTAATCCTGGCCATGCATGTCTGAATCAGCCCTGTCTGGGGGGGCAAGCATACGGATGAATCCGCTCAATATCTTTTGGACCAATACAGTTATTGATTTATCCATGTGCTCCATATTGAATTGGCTGGAGCTGGCAGCATCCAAATTGAAATAAATAAAACATATGGACAGATACAGAAAAATACTGCAGGTCTTTCCCTCTTCAGGAAAAATTGTCTGTGACCTTACAAGCTACTGTTAAGTTCTATCCTGAATTTTCAGAACAGCCTGACAGTGATTTTGTATGGGGTGGGGTGGGGGGGGGGTCAGCGGGCCTCAGCCCCCAGGGCTCGCGAGTGCGGCGGCGCGCCCGGCCGGCAGCAAAAGGGAGAGAGTTTCGTTCCGCCGCGGCCGCTCAGCTGGCCGGCCACGTCCCCCCTCCGGCAGCCCGACACAGCCCGCCGCGATGATGAATGGGGATTTGCCATCGGGCGCACCTGCTGCCGCGGCAAGCAGCGTTTCGTTTTCTTCCCGCTTTGAACTCCCCGGGACGAGGGAAATCAAAGGGATTTTTGGGCGGTTAGAAAATCAGATAAAGGGGCTTCACCTGCCCCGTGGCCCCTCCGCTCAAAGGAGAAGGGGGGCGTGGTAAAGCTGGTGCGGGGGTGGGAACTGGCCATCGCTCCTCGGGCCGGGCTCGGGGGAATCTCTGCCTCTGTCACTCGCTCTCTTGTCTCTGCGCGGGAGGAGAGCGAGGCCGGGGGGGAGCTCCACTCCCTGCGGGCGCCGTTTGAAGGGCTGCGCTTACAGCCGCGAACCCTCTTGCTCCCGAGAGCAAGGTCAGAGAGCAGGCTAGGGAGAGAGCGTCACGGAGAAAATCTAGGTGTCGATGGGAGCCGAAGAGGATTGGGTGGCATATATCAATCAAGAGCAGGGGTAGTCAACCTTGGCTCTTTTATGACTCGTGGACTTCAACTCCCAGAATTCCTGAGCCAGCCTGGCTCAGCTTGGAAACCTCTCTTTCCCCTCAGCATGGCTGGCTCAGGAATTCTGGGAGTTGAAGTCCACGAGTCATAAAAGAGCCAAGGTTGACTACCCCTGATCAAGAGCAAGGAGCTGCTCTCCTCCACGCGGGGCGGGAATTCCTTTTAGGGCTTCACCCTCTATTTGTTGGGGGACGGGAAGGGGGAGGGAATAATGTTGGGCCTATGCTCACAAGATTCGTATTGGGGAAGCCCAGAAAGGCCAAAGAAGAGCGGGGTGGAGCGGGTGGACTTGGGCAAGCGGAGTAGTCTCCATAGGAAAGTATACTACTCACAAAAATAAAGGGAACGCAAACCCCTTCAGTTCCATGGTAAAATGTTCCCTTTATTTTTTTTTTGAGCAGTATATTTTGAAAAATGCCCTTGTTTATAGAAACTGTCGGAGTATTAAAAACAGAAGAGATAAAACGCCACCCAAAAAAAAAGCCAGCCTTTCTCTGGATGCGATTTTTTTCCCCCCCTCACCAAACACGATTTCTTACACGTGACTCTTGTGGGTATACATAGTTCTCGTTGCTTTTTATTGCCAAACCGAGGCGGGGCAGCTTCAAAGGAGACAAATGCAGTTGGCTTGATTGACGAGCGTATGCATGCTACCGACTGAGATTACGCTGGACTTGGATTTGCAGCACTTCGGTTCCCCGCCAGCTTGTCTACCAAAACAGATTTAGGCAAATGAGGTGACTTTAAATTGAGCCTTTTGCCTCCTGGTCCCGTGAAATAAGCACCTGAGGGGCTCTTCTATTCATGGAGATCGTGGGGGAAAGACTTTCTGTGCTCGGATTTCTTCTGTAGCTGGGACAGGCAGCATTTGTCAAGGGGAGCCACACTTACTATTTTTTGCGTGGGCAAGGGCTGCTACGGGTGGTCACCGATACACAGGGCGTGGCTGTATCAAACTGGGTAGAGATTTTCTTATCTTGGAACTGGGGGAATCCCTTTTTTAGGGAACACAGCCAATCAATGTCTGTGCATCTTCCTCCTCTCCCAATGGTGGGAAGCCATGCCATTAATTAATCAATTCAGGTGCCTCCAGGACTACAAAAGTGATATTTGGGGAGCAAAGCATTCAGCCCGAGCTTTCATCCAATAAGGCTTAACTAAGAAGCCTGTGTAAGTCCTGCAATGAAGCCTGTCCCAGCTATCCGTGGAGAAAGCTCTACCTACTGGTCAGCAAGGCGAGGATGGACAGGACTGTCACCTTATGTGGCCAAATGGCCATTTTTAAATAAGCAACTGATAAATTACCCCCCCCCCCNCCCCCCCCCCCGAAATGCAGCATTTAGGTGAACTTTCCTGAATCTGAATTAATGCCAGCTGTGCTAACAGTACCATATTAGGATAGAACATACAGAAATATATATTTTTCCCTTTTAAAAGTGGCTGGTGATAACCTGGGGGGTTTACTATTGTTACAGCACTAACTCTAGTATTTATATAGGTTATTCATACAGCAGCAATTAATGTAGACAAATGCTCTTTGATCTATAACACAAGGCAGAAGCTGGCACTTGAGTAAGTGGTTTGCAGGTGAACAACCAGTTGGCTCATAGCTAACCTTCTGTATCAGCTCACTGCTGATAATGCTTTATAATGCAAGACACTCTGAGGTTCTGTGAAGATCTGGACTATGATTCAAACAGCATGCTCTGCCTAGGTACTGAATTAGCCCATTTTCCCTGGGCTCACACAATACCTGAGCAATATATTAACACCATGAACTGGATAATATGCTAATCAAATAAAAAACAAATACCATAAAAACAGTATTAATACTTGCCAGGCTTTCTGTTTCAAGCCAATGGAATGACTAAACCTTTAACTGACCTGTGTTGTGTGAACGCTGCCTGTACAGTATGTGTGACTAATATCTATGTAGGAGAGGGGAGGAGGGATTGCAAGTGGAATGTATGTGTGCTGTTTAGGTGTGTGTGTGTGTGTGTGCTCGAATGACAAATTGTGTGTGTGTGAATGGAGTGTGCATGAGAGTGGGTGTGCACGCAGCCCCACCCACTACTGGCACGAACCAGTCTTCCAAGTCAGTTTGGCACCCGGACAGAAATAGGCTGAATATTCCACAGAAACACTTGTATTGTCTTGACACTCCCTTGACCATGAAGTTAGCTGTACATTAGATAAGGTGGGGGTGGGGGGAAATGGAATATAGGGGGTATTAGAATTCATCACGCTGAACTTCAAGTACTAGCAGTCCCAACTAGAATGGGTAAGTTACCCACCAACTTTCTCCAGTCCATCTATCTTCGCCACGAGGGACGCTGTTCCAAGGAAATGGGGTGTAGTTTAATAGACTGAAAAGCGTGAAAAACGGCAGAACCGGAGGGCGGCTAAAAATTCGACCTTGCCCAGGGCGCAGTTCTTTCAGAGCTGTATCTGAGTGCTGGCTATGGCGATAGGCTTGTGGGCTACAAAATAGTAGAAATTGGTTCTGCGCATTCCTAAGCATTCGCCTGCTATTAATCACTGCATTTTAAATAGCTTGAACTGAGTGAAGAGGTTAAAAGTGTCCCAAGAGTATGTGATGGAAACTCTCGATGAAAAACGCCTATGGTTTTTTTTTTGGGGGTGTGTGTGTGTGTGTGTGGGGGAGAATTACCCATATTATTTATGAGGGCGCGCGCGCGCAGGCTTCGCATCCCATCTGCCCCTCTAAGACAGATAGCTAAGAGCGCATCCAGAGCTTTCAATGGGACGAAGGGAGACGAGGCTAAAGATAAGCCATGGGGCAATGAGGACTCAACATGGACCTTCCAGAAAGGAGAAAAAAAAAGTAGGAGGCCTTTGTGAACAGAGATGAAACCCGGTTAAAAGATATGGGGGGGGGGGTGAAGAGAGGACTATTCCAGCCTCTGCACGAAGAATGATGTTGGTGACCTTGGGGGGGTCCGACTAGGAAGAGTCCCACGCCCCGGTGCTGAAAGGAAGAGGCTCCAGAAGCTGTCCCGTTGATGGAAACCGCCTGC
>NW_015387553.1:71802-104637 GCF_001527695.2 Protobothrops mucrosquamatus
AAAGTTTTAAAAAGTCAGGGTCTGAGGAAAACGCAAGAGGATGCCAATAGCACCCCGTCGGTGCCCCTTTATAGCGAAGTCTTCATCAAAGAATCGACGGCGGGGGGGGGGGACGGGGAACAAACCCAAGAGAGCAGAGAAAGGGAGGGGGGGGGACCATGACAAGAAAGAACTGTAGCTGAGATCCAGCCTTTAGAAGCCCAGGTATCTGTCGAAACACGACCTATTTAAATCTATTAAGAACTTCACCTAACCTGTCTTGATCCCCTTTTAAGTGCTTTCCAACTTCGCTTCCTACCATGCGATCCAGAACGTAATTCATTCGTTAAGGTGATTCGTCTCAACACTGTCACACTTGCCTGACCCCCAGAATCAAGGGTGGGTTAATCCTTTCATGGCCTTCTTCCCAGTTGGTCCTGACGAGGTCATCTCATCCACCTGTTGATTGTTTCAGCCAGCTTTAGGAAGAGACAAGCCCATATCTTCAAGACTAGGTTACCACTTCCGCAGGACAAGTGGAACTTTTAACTCCCTGGAAAATGTTCGAAGTAGGACCTGAAATATACAATTTATCAACTGATCACCCCATACAAAATCACTGTCAGGCTGTTCTGAGAATTCAGGATAGAACTTAACAGTAGCTTGTAAGGTCAGAGACAATTTTTCCTGAAGAGGGAAAAACCTGCAGTATTTCTGTATCTGTCCATATGTTTTATTTATTTCAGTCTGGATGCTGCCAGCTCCAACCAATTCAATATGGAGCACATGGATAAATCAATAACTGTATTGGTCCAAAAGATATTGAGCTGATTCATCCATATGCTTGCCCCCCCAGACAGGCCTGATTCAGACATGCATGGCCAGGATTAATCCACACTCAGTGACTGATAGCTGAAGAATGAACTGACTCCATTTACTAAAGCCGTAGCGTGTGAAACTCTGCTTGCTAATGGCTAATCTCTGATGGTGATCTTGACATCAAGGGCTGACTACACATGTAGTGGTGTCTAGCCAGAACTGCATTTTCTTTGCTGTGCATAATGGAGGTCAATAAATCAACCTGATCTGCACATTGTGCTATGTCACAGTTTTTCTACGCTGTGATTTGGTTTGTAGTGTAAACCCAGCCTGTACTGGGTATAAACTATGATTTGAGCATAACATGTTTGGTGAGCACTATGATGAAGCAAATGGGCAAAATATGTGAATCCTTCCATATCAATCAAGCCAGTGAAAAACACCCACAAACTTGATTTTTTTTTGTTTTTTAGAAATGAGGAGAAACAATCTTGCTTATATGTACGTAAATGTAAAAATCTGAGTTTTGTGCAACAATACACTGCCAGCGAAACCCAGATGTGTAATGACCAAATTGTTTCAAAGTGTAATCTTTGACTTTGAAATACTGACATTCACCACAGAATGTAGAAATGCCAAAGGCACTGTCACCCCCAGGATCTGAGCCAAGGTCCTCCTAGACGAATCTGAGCACTAGTCCTGCCAGTTCAGAGCTCCTAGCCCAGAGGCACGGATTTTGTCTGAGTTTAGTATGGCAAGAACCTTCTTAGACTGCTGAATGGGGAAAGGAGGATGGGAACCACTGGCTTTCTATAGCAGTGGTTCTCAACCTGTGGGTCGGGACCCCATTTGGGGTCGATCGACCATTTCACGGGGGTCGCCAAGCAAGGCTGTCCGCCATTTTTTTTGTCCGCCATTTTTTTCCCTTTTCCAGCGGGTGCCTTACCTCCCTTGGGCTGGGCCAGCTGGTGGTCGGCCTGCTCCGTCTCTGCCGCTTGCCAGCTACGCCTCGGCCAGCGCAGGGGGCGGAACCACGCATGCGCGGCTCTCCCGAGCAGGGAAAATCCTCGACTTACGACTGGTTGGGTAGTCCTCGACGTACGACCGGTTTAGTCCTCGACTTATGACCGGTTTAGTCCTCGACTTACGACCGGTTGAGGTCACGGCATTAAAAAGGTTGAGAACCACTGTTCTAGAGGATGAGTTGGGGTACATGCAGTAACTTATGGGGGCAAGTAATCTTGTCAATCTTTAAGGAGCTGGCTTGATGCAATATGAAACTTAACAATGCTGATAATGGGGATATTTCCCAGTTACAGCTTCTGGAGTAGACCTTGTACTACTTCAGCCTGCTTGTCTACATCTCCAAGGGTGTTAGCAATGGGGGGGAAGAAGGAGCCAGCAGCATCTATGCACATCACCACCACCACCCCGGGGATGTGAATAGGTTGGAGTCAAAGAAAAAGGATTGAAAAATGGACAGAAGTGAGAAGGAGGAAGCTCCACTATAAGAGCATCTGCCAAGATTGTAGGTTGCTCAACTCTCCCATCCTTTCAAAAGACTTTTGCCAGAGTTGCTTTCCTCCTACTTTCACTCCTCTCAAGAGCATCTCAAGCCAGCTACCATTTCCCCCGTGTGTCAAACTATGTGACAATGGATGGTTCCCATTGTAGGCTCTGTATCCATGCTGCTTTCCCATTCCTCCTCCAAATACTTTGCTGTGAATTGAGGGCCAGCAGCTCTCATGGATTGATAACCAGTTAAAGAGTAAGAACAATAGGTGATTTTCACCTGAGTTTACTCAGTGAGATTCCCCCAGAGATCAGTGCTAGGAATGGTGTTTTTAAGCTGATATATGAATAAAAATTATGACTGAGTAGCAAATTTGTCAAACGGTTGAGGGTTGTCAAAGAAAGGACTATGAAAGCTTCAAAAGGATATCTTTCCACGTGGGTGAAAGAGCTTGACAATGGCAAATATACAGTAATCAGTATAAATAATTATAATTATATAAAGAGACTGGACAATCACCTGTCTTAGATGGTATAGGTCCTCCTGCTTGAGCAGGAGGCTGGATTAGAAGACCTCCAAGGTCCCTTCCAGCTCTATTCTATTCTATTATATAATGCACACTGGCATAAAATATCCAAATGTTATTTTATTGAGATCTGACCTGGCATTTGCTCACCAAGAAAGTGAATACACACACATTCTGTGCTTGGAATCATGAATCATGAAGAAATAGGATTTCCAATATAATGTCAACCTGTATCAGTCAGTGGTGAGATCACTTGGATAGAGGTGACATTTCTGATCCCTGCATGTTAAAACAGTGATTACAGAGCAAGATGTTGGAATTTGAAATTATAGTTTGATGTCCTTTAAAGGATTGTCCAGTGCCTTACAGTCAACTCTTTTCTTTGGCAACTCTAGCATTCTTGAAAAAAATGAGGATATAAGGTATATGAGCTTTTATATGCCAACTTTTCAGCACTCTTTAGAAGAAATCTTTCATTTAACCAGTAAGATGCTCAGTCTGACTTTGTTTGTCCAATTCTTCCATTCTACAAGTATATCAAGGCCAACTCATTGACATCTCATGTTTAAAAAGCTTTTATTTCACCCAGGGTCTTAATAATAACAACAACAACAACAACAACAACAACAACAATATAACAACAACAGCAACAACAACAACAACAACAACAACAACAACAACAACAATAATAATAATAATAATAATAATAATAATAATAATAATAATAATAATAATAATAATAATAAAGTTGGAAGGGATCTTGGAGGTCATCTAGTCCAACCCCCTGCTCAGGCAGGAAACCCTATACCATTTCAGACAAATGGCTGTCCAGTCTCTCCTTAAAAACTTCCAGTGTTGGAGCACTCAGCCACCCAGAAATGTGATTGCATTTCTCTCTGTCCCTGTTCTCCCACAGATAGTTCCTATTAAAGCAGTAGCCTCAAAAGTAGCAACTATGATACCATCCCTTTTTTTTCAATTTGGTATTGCACAAATTTTATTGCATCCACTTGCCTGTCCCATCGCAAGACATTCAATGGTTTCAGTGTCAAGGTGACTCTTCCCAGCTCTATCCAAAATTTTTCTTTGATGATTCAAAGCAGAGAAAAATGGACAGATGCTTTGAATTACATTTAAAAATCCAGCTGAAGTTCAGTGAATGAGAAGTTCAGTGAATGCTCAAGTTCAGTGAATGAGAACTGATTGGATGAATAAAACTTGATGGTTTAACTTTTGGATCTGTGTGTTCCACTCCTTTTCCTCCCCCTATTATTGTAGTTCTGACCTTTCATGTCAGCTGTCACAATTCCCATCTTCCAGCTTTAAAGAAGCACATTTGGCTGGTCCCTCTTGTAGAATCCTCAGTTTCAATAGATTCCAGAAAATGCTCTTGGACAGTTATTACAGGGACATTTCCATGAGGTTCTGTTACAAAACACACCATTAAAGTCATTTGTTCTGTATCATTAATGTCTGATGTGTCATCCAGAATAACAGAGACTAATAGAATAATATCTTGGTTACTTTCGATCTGCCATAATTTTGTTTGACTTTTCTTGCCAGTAACTGTGTGATCTCATTTTGAATTGCTTTTCCAAGATTAGTGGTGTGTTTTCAATGCTCACGAGTACAGCATCAAACTCGGCCATCTGTTTCACAGTTTTAAAGAAGTTTCCATGGTTTAACACATGCAAAAGATTTGAAGTGCCATACAGGGATAGATATTGGGTCGCAAAGATGTTCAACGTGACAATATGTTTTTGGAAACATTTTGTCAATAAAGACTTGGGTCAATCTCCAAGGGCCTTTATCCTTAGTCTCATCTCAGGCCGTTTCTACCTATAGATTGTTTTCCGGTGTTTTGCTGCTTCTTCGTAGTGTACCAGATTTCTAGCCAGATCTTTTAAGTCTTCTATTGAGTAGGACCCACGCTGTCTGAAAATTAGTCTAGAAGAGTTTGCAGAATCCTGGGCTTTTGAGTACATAACCCATTGCCTCTCTGCTTGTCATCAGTAAGACTTCATGCCAGAACTGTTTTGGATGGAAATGTTCCTTTTCACTACCTTTGGAAACATGATGTTTTTCACTTTCTATGAAGTACACGGAAGTCCCTCAGGCTGCTTCTGAAGTGCGTCCACAGTCATGGACCATGCAGACTTGAGCAGAAGTCAACCACAGTTGCTTCTTTCATCTCAACCACACACTCCTCTGATCTACACTTTTCATCAGGAATGTGTATGGCTAGATCCCTTGCAGATGGAAACATGGATACTGCCTGCATGTTAATTACCTGGAAGATCAGGCACCTTGTCACAACCTACACCTCCACTGAAGCCAGAAGGTCATTATGAAGATTGGTGTTTTATGTATCATAGGAGGGCTCCTCCTTCTGAGATAAAAAAAGCTACTGCTTTTTTTCTTCTGCTGCTCCATATTATCTTCTTTCACTCTTGATGTCTGTTCTGGGCCAGTTAATCAAGTGGATCTCAATATTTAGTTGAAGGGGGCCAATAAGTAAGCTAATACAGGTAGTCTTTGACTTACAACAGTTCATTTAGTGACTGTTCAACGTTTCAATGGCATTGAACAAAGTGACCTATGACCCTTTTTCACACTTACGACTGTTGCGGAATCCCCATAGTTACACAATCAAAATTCAGATGCTTGGAAACTGACTCATATTTATGACGGTTGCAATGTCATGACCTTCTGACAAGCAAAGTCAACGGGGGAAGCCAAATCCACTTAACAACTGTGCTAGTAACTTAACAACTGCACTGATTCAGTTAACGACAGCGGCAAAAAAAGTTGTAAAACAGGGCAAAACTCACTTAACAAATGTTTTACTTAGCAACGTAAATTTTGGGCTCAATTGTGGTCTATCTGTATCAAGATTGGAGTGAAGGAAGATATTAGCATGTAAGGGCTAACTGGGATCCGTCTAATATTTCCTCCTCTTCTGCCTTCAAGAAGTTGACCAACTCTTTTCCACTAATGGATTTAGGAAAATGGCAGGACGCTCCCTGTGGAACTGCTGTTAATTAGTCCAGGCTTCTATGGGTGCTAAAGAGATACAGAAGAGCCTCATCCTTTTTCCCCTTCCTCCACATACATCATGTTTTATGTTCACCCCCTCTTTGCTTTCTTGCCGAGATTCTTATGTCTCCTTTCCTCCAGCATACCATTTCCTCAATTCTGTGCACTGAGAGGAGAGAAAATCCATATGCTTCGGCAAAATAATTTTGTAGACCCTGGGATCTATGCAGTCCCCCAGTCCCTCATCCCATCCCACCCCACCCCACCCCACTTGGTGGCACCCAAGGGGACTCCCTTAGTTCATCTCGTAGCAAGGCTGTGATCATCCTGTGTGCATTGGCAGGCTTGGACTTTGATGCTTAAGTGAGTAATGCGGAAGAGGGCAGATGTTCAGTGTGCATTGGCTGCCCTTTAATTTTCATTTAAAACTAATAAAAAAGAATAACCCAGCTGCAAAATCATGAAGAAGAAAAAAATTGCATGAAAGAACTCTCTCTAAACTCAGCTCTCTCTTGAGCTCCTTTGTAGGGTAGGAATACTACACTGATTCCGATTAATTTTTCTCGCACTCTCTCCTTGTCTACAGCTTGGTACATTGGTGTTTCCTACTCAGCCTTACTTTGCTCTGCAATCAGACACAACTGACAGCATCTATACTGGGTAGGAATAAAGAAGGGGTAAAGCAACACTGCTGGGAAAATCAGCACCCCAACATACTCATGGATTATTCCTGAAGCAAATACCCAGTTTCTGCTTCTTAAAGAATCCTCAAGGATATCAGTTGTTTAGAACAAGAAGTTGATAGCATTTTCCCTTAAATGAAGTGGCTATGGAGCTTCTCAGGAAAAATGCAATGAGATCTGGATATCTTCTATCACACATTATGTACTGGCTGAAATAAAATGGCCCACACTGGATTCCTGACCTTTAGTGCTCTGCCAGATTGCAGAAGAAAAAAAGTGTTCTGTACCAGAAAACCTTCCTGTTGATCCTTAGTTCAGCCAGCCCCATGTCAGGGAGGGGTGGCATTCACCCCATACTTTTCCTTGACAGTTTTAATGTGGGGAGCTCAACATATGTAGCAAGCTTTTATCAAGAGCATCTGTAGAGAGGGCAAGAGAACAAGACTTTTTGCACATGTCATGACATCATTGCACAAAGGATGTTAATTGTGTAATGTATTGTTTGTGCAATGACTTCTTAAAGTGCATGACATCATTTTGGCTTGCGCCAAATGCCTGTGCCGTGTAGAGAATCAAGCTGTTAGTCCACTGTCTAGTAGTTTAAGATGGTCTCTATTAGTTGAGCTACAACATGCTTACATGCCAAGCCACGATATCATTCGATTCATTCTGATTTAGCACAAGGTGTGAACTTCAACCATTTTATGGCTAGCTGTGAATCAGGATTCTGTGGTCTGTTCAGCAAATCACTATTAAAGCAAGCTCTCACTCGACACAAGAACGGACAACTTGTGTGGCTGGGGAGGTAAAATTGATTGAAGATCGAGGAACCAAAAACGACAGAAGGCATGTTTGATGCAATTCCTGGAGAGGCAGAAAAACTTGACTTGCTTTTTTGTGGAGTCTAGGGCTGAAGTGGAAAGTAAATGCAAAATTAGGACAAAAAGGGCAAAGAATCATATTTAATATGGTGTATTGAGTGCTACATTTTGACAGTTCAATTTGGCAGGATTTGGGGAAATGCAGAATGGGGATTGGGGTGCCCTGTTGCTTTAACCTAGGTAGAAAAAGGTTGAATTTGCCATTGTTTGTGGGAAAGTCATGTATGTAACATGGGCAATCCAATGATGTTCCACCTGACGGGGCAATGGATATTGCATGTAACCAGGAGGGAAACCATTTAGAGAGGTAGGCAACACAGAGTATATAATTTGATTTGGATACTTCTGTCTTTTTTTTTTTTGGCTCTAAAAGGGTCAAGAACCCATACCTCATATTCTAAACAGTGCATGTTATTTCTGCACTATCTGTGGAGATTCTCAGTTATCCAGGTCATGACTATCCCAAAGGTGCTTTCTTTCAAAAGGCAACTGGGTTTTCTTTGTTTTTGCTTGAAGATGTTTCGCTTCTCATCCAAGAAGCGTCTTCAGTTCTTCAGAAGCTTCTTGGATGAGAAGCAAAACATCCTCAAGCAAAAACAAAGAAAACCCAGTCGCCTTTTGAAAAAGCACCTTTGGGTCTGCGCTGATTAACTATCCAGACTCTGTGTCAACTCTTGCTATTCAATAATAAATATAGAATTCATCTTTCACTGAAGGATGGAATCTTAGCCATGTTACCTATAATGGCAGCCATGAAGAGGAATTTGAGGAATGGCAACTTCTAATTAAACTGTACTGTATCAGTTAACCTTGAAAAGGAGCATGTGTCCCAAAGCTGATTCTCTATAAGTTATTGTCTTCTGTGTTCCAGGAAATGACATGCAAAGAGCCAGAGATAGGACAAACAATACTTTCCAGATACCTTTGATCATTGTTACCACAAACTCCATTAAGCATGACAAAATGTTGCGGAATATATTCAATTTGGCCAGGTCTTATGGGAAAAAGTGTCTCTCCACAGTACAGATACACACATACATGCACGCATAGAGAGAGAGAGAGAGAGAGAGGGAGCGGGAGAGGGAGAGAGAGAGAGAGAGAGAGAGAGAGAGAGAGAGAGAGAGAGAGAGAGAGAGAGAGAGAAACACAAAATTGTAAGGCTTAGCAGCAGTTACCAAGCACTCTGGGCACAGGATATGATTGATCTCATCCAGCGGTTTTGACATTATCGCCATCTTGCTCCTCAGGGGACAAGAAAACTTTAATTGCGTCATCTCAAATGTACTTATTCCCACCACAAACACGTTGGCAAATGAGACCAGCTTCTTAATCTGAGTAATAGATTGATATCAACACAGATTAATGTCTTAAACACTCAGCACTGGGGCCTCTGGGAAATGTATTCTGAGATACAATGGTTGCATGTTCCTGGGAGGCTGTTCTTTAGGATCCGACAAACTCTTTTTTCTCTTACAGCACTAAAACCCCTTCTTTGAAACAGGGAAAAGCAGCATTTACATATGTAGGCAGGAACCATACATTCTGATGAAGCATCATGGGATTTGGGTCTGGCTTTGTACGATATGTAAGCTCACTATTGTTTCCCTTGCCATTCCTGTAAATGAACTTCTAATACTGCTACTTTGACTGCAGTAAGGAGGCTCGGGTTTTGATAACCACCATCTTGGCTACTGCTTCTGCCTTGATTGTGATCCATGTGAAGCTCTTGGAGACTGTTTGAAAAGGCTGCTTGAGAATCTGTTACTATTGTGGCCCTGAAGGTTTTTAAAGTTCCACCATCACTGAATCCAGGCACACACCCTTTTGCTTTGACCATATCACTATCCTACATAACCGCCTAGCCTTTAAAAGGGCCTCTGATTCAATTGGCAGAGTTGTTTTCATCTGAAGAAGCCTTGCCTATCACTGGTAACTCTTGAGACTGGTGCAAAAGATACTTGAGCAAAACAAGTGCGGGAAGCTTGCAAGAGTCAGCTAGAGAGTAGCTGTCTAATAAAAAAAAACCAAGGGTGGGCATCTAGAATAAAGCTGAAGGATTGGAACACAAAGACTTGAGGGGAAAGTCAGAAGGGGGTGTTGAAAGAAAAGTTGGAGAGAGTGAGTAGAATGAGCAGAAGGATGTTTGATCAGATCCAGAGGAGGAAAGTGAGTGTTTTCAAGAAAGTATGAAAAAGAAATCACAGCCAGACTATTGAGGGCAGGTTTTTCTTGCTGATCATGACGTTGCAGAGCAAGAAGTTGTGACAGTGATTGAAATTGTACATCATACCATTTTGCTGAATCAACCCTAATGGAGAATTCACACTTGGCACTGATCCCCAGGCTAATCCTTGCAATCTATAATGGCTGGATTTATAAACACATCAATATGAAATAGGTGTTTCTCATATAAGCGATTTCATCATTTTGTCATGAATAAAGACGGGAATCCAAAGCCAGCATCTATCTAGGTAGGCAAACCTACCATTCTGGATGATAACGGGTAGTTTTGAAAGCTTCAGCAAGTCACAACACCTGGTGGACCATGTTTGGACTTAGAAACTAAGCAGGGTTGGGGTCTCCCTACTTCTTGGGAGGGAGACTTTTATGAAGTTCCAGGATGGTAGGCAAGCTGAAAAATATATATCCTGGATGAAGGCCAATGGCAAATCACTACTTTGCTGTTCCTAAGAAAATCATACAAAAGTATCCACTGTATGTAATCACCAGGAAATGAGCCTGACTAGAAAGGGATCTTATCTTATGTAGTACAGGTAGTCCTTGAATTACAATTGTAATTGAGCCTGCAATTATGGTCTTGTCGTGACCGTCATAAAGCACGTCATCACTGACTGGACCCTATTTTATGACCTTTCCCCCCCCCCCACAGCAGTTGTTAAGCCAACACTGCTGTTGTTAAGGGAATACATTGCTCACTATGAGCTGCTTTTTGCTGGAAACCAGAAATAAATTCCACAGCAGAAAAGGCCCACGATCTAGGACCCACCAAATGTAGATCCCTAGATGATGGAACCTATAACTTACCCATTCTGTTAGATCAGATCTCTCACGTCCAGCTTAATGAGCAGGATCTCACTTCTGGTGACCCATGGGGCAATGCCCCTGAAAGCTGTAAGAAATTATTGGATAACAATCGCCATATCCCCACCTCTGCTGTCTATTCTTCTCTGGGGCTATACTTGAAACCCAGCTGGGCATATCTCAGAAAGAGCCACACATACCCCCCCGCCCTTCTGGGTCCAGCTCGGTCTTGATAATACATGCTAGGACAGAAATTTCAGCCACAATCAAACCACAGATGAGGGAGGTCTTATTAAAGACCAACCTAGCATTTTAAAAAAGCAGCCAAAAGCCAGAGCAGTAGCTTCTAAATTAGAAAACACAGTTGTTACAATTTCGTGACACTCAAACCTACTAAATGGTTGGGCTGGTCTAAGCAGTAATAATAACTATATCTATGTAATTTTTCAGGATAGCCACAGTGCTTTACATAATGACTTTGTTGTCATTCTAAAACCCTGTTTAATTAAATCTGTATTATTATCCCTCACACCCTGATTGCAAATGGGTAGACTGACGCTGAGATAATGTGGCTTCACTAAGACCCACAGATGAATTCCGAGCAGAGACAAAATTCAGACCAGCACTTCCTGATTTATATTGTCACGCAAACTGTGTAATTCAGTGTTTTCCTGACCTTAGCAACTTGAAGATGTGTGGACTGGGGATTTCTAGGTGTTGAAGTCCACACATCTTCAAACCGCCAAGGTTGAGAAATGCTGGTCTAACTAAATCATACAAATATTAAAAAACTTTAAAGCTTCTTACGCCAGAGCACCATTCCTTAAATTACTGACTTTCAATATATGAATTATTATTGTAGCCATAATGGCTGGGGATTATGTGAATAATGGGGGTAAGGGAGACATTAAGTTGGTGAAAGCTATTCTCGGCCCAAGAGTTGTCCATACTCCAGCCTTAAGCTGCCGGACTCCCACTTGTAAACGGGCTGGAAATGAAACCAGCTTAAGAAAACCATTTTTTTTATGTCATCTCCTTCCTTTCCTTTGCTAGTGGCAATGTCCTGATGTTCTATCCAGATCACATTTACCACAGCCTCTGATTGGTGGATCTTGTAGTTCCTTGCCTCTCCTGGACATGTTAACATTAAAAAAGAAAGAGAGAGAGAAAGAGAAAACTCCACTATTTTTTTTAATCACTTGGACAAGAATGGGAAAATAGCAACACTTGTCAAATTCACCCAGTTAAAAATAAACAAAAATAAAGTAGGCTCAATGATTTTATTCTTCAAGGAAGGAAGGAAGGAAGGAAGGAAGGAAGGAAGGAAGGAAGGAAGGAAGGGAGGGAGGGAGGAAGGAAGGAAGGAAGAAGGGAAGGAAGCAGGGAAGGAGGAAGGGAGGGAGGAAAGGCAGGTAGGCCCAATTTTTCATGCTTTCTTCCATATACTTTCAGAAAGAAAAAAAAAACCCAAGTCCACCATTTCATTGTCCCATCAGTGAATTTGTAAAGAAAAAAAAAAGAGCAGAAATTGGGTAGGGGATGTTCTAGCCACACCACACAGGAAGCAGTTGGAATGGAAGTGTTTGCCTACAGTGAAATGAAGTAGCACTTGAAGTCGGTCTTGTCCAGTCTCTTCTGAAGACTACGTATCTTTTCTACCCATCTCCGACGTAAGGACCACTCACCCAACCCCAGTCCATCTGATACTATAACAGATAAAACGGACACTCTTTACCAGTCAATGGATCTGAACGTAACCCTGTTTACTTGTACACAAAATCGGGGTTTGGAGGAAAAAAGGACGATTTTTCTAGTGGATCCTGCAAATCCTCCAATTTTGAATCTACCTCTCGCCCTCTCCATAAAAGAAACCTTGATATTGGTTTGAATTTGGTTGCCTTGGTTTAATCAATAAATCTCTTCTTGTTTCTGCTTTTGGCCATTTATAATTAAAATGTGTTGAGCTTTTTGGTTTAGCTGGCCAATTGCTGATTCATGAGCAACTTAAGAAGCAACTCAAGAAGCAAATTAGCTGGTTCCTGGCAGCTGTACCAGATTTTAATCAAGGAATGGGAAACATTTTGCCCACGGTTTCCACATGAAGCCAAGAAAACTATTAAAACCTGGTATGAGATAGCAACAGCTTCTGAAGCTAGACTTTCATGTTAAATCTCAGATATTTGGTACTTCTCAATGCAGGCTCCATAATTGTGAGGATCTTATTACTAAGAGTGTTGTGGTGTTAATTATAGGGTCTGACTACCAGGAAGAGGTCAGTGCTCTGTGTGTGTGTGTGTGTGTGAGAGAGAGAGAGAGGGGGGGGGGAGATGGAGAGAGGGAGGGAGAGAGGGAGGGAGACAATGAGAGCTTCTGGCCTTCAGATCAAGAACCAGAAAATAGAATGTAGGTAGTCCTTGACTTATGACCGCAATTGAGCCCAAAATTTATATTGCTAAGTGAGACATTTGTCAAGTGAGTTTTGCCCCCATTTTATGAGCTTTCTTGCCACATTTGTTAAGTGAATCATTGCCATTGTTAAATTAGTAACACAGTTGTTAAATGAATCTGGCTTCCCCATTGATTTTGCTGGTCAGGAAACCACAAAAGCTTTCACATGACCCCGGACCTACCACAACCGTCATAAATACATGCCAGTTTCCAAGCATCCAAATTTTGATCATGTGACCTTGGGGAAGTGGTAATAGTCGTAAGTGTGAAAAATGTTGATAAGTCACTTTTTTCAGTGCCGTTGTAACTCTGAGCGGTCACTAAACGAGCTGTTGTAAGTCGAGGACTACCCGTGCTGTTTGAAAATGCAGAATTTGATCATCCCGGCACTGAACAACAACCATCCAAACCAGTGAAATACAACTATGTGGCTTTTGTAGGTAAGTTGTCAGAGAGATTATAAGCAATGTTCTGATTCCCACCCTGTGAGACCTGATCTGCTCAGAAAATGAATGACCATCCACACTACCCAATAATATTCTGCAGGTCTGGCACACTCTGGGTCCCTTTGATTAGACATCGGGACCTTGGGAGCCCTTCTCCATAGCTGCAACTGCTCTCTGCTATGAAGTTCACCCTGGATGCCTCCCCCTGCTATTGTTTAGAAGAGCCTGGAAGACCTGGCTCTTTGCCCAGGACTTTGGGTGAGGGACAATCAAGACTATTTGATGCATCCTCACCCGGTCTTGCTTTATTTTATTTATATTATTACAGTTGGTCACGCAGTCACCCAGATGTTTAGACTGGATTTGGCATTTTTATCCACCTATTGAGTCCTTCCCAAGGACCTGGGACAGGCAAATGTAGCTTTTTGGCGTTAAGGGTATCGTAGCAGGATGTTAGCTTTGCTTGCCTGCCTTTTGCAATAGGCTGGTGTTGATTTTACTAACGCCAATGGTGCTCAAATGGTGCTTCGGATATTTTGGGATTACACTATTACTAATGATACTGTCTTGGCTTTCTTTTGCCCCAGTAGTTGTACTTTTGTTTGCAAGTCTTTGTATTTTGTGATTTTTCTCTAGTTCTTTGTTTTTTATTCTGCTGTCTCCAGGTACTGCAACACCCACTAGCCAGACTTTATTACTTTTTGTTAACAGTTATTAAGTCTGGGGTGTTGTGTGGCAGATGTTTATTTGTTTGAATTCTAAAGTCCCAGAGCACCTTGGTGTCTTCATTTTCTGTTCCTCTGTCTATTTTGTGATCCCACCAGTTCTTGCTTGCAGGCAAATACTATTCCTTGTAAATATTCTAATGCACCATTATTGCAACTTTGATGGTGCTCTCTGAGCTTGGCTATTTTCTTGCAGACATTTCATTTATTTATTTATTTATTTATAATTTAATTTATACCCCGCCCTTCTCCTCATGGGACTCAGGGCGGCTAACAGCCTCATAAAACTACAATACAAATACAATAATTAAAAGCCGAATTAAAAAGAAATATTTAAATAGGCCGATCAATTAAAATTATCCTTAAAAATCCCCTGAAACTTTAAAATCATTAACAATTANGTGAACTTCAGCCAGAACAGGTCAGAGAAGACTTCTGATGCATAGAAAAGATGGGTAGAGGCTGCATTCCTGGTGAGTGGGTTGGGGTCAGGTAGACTATGATATTGTCTATTTTGCCTGTGAGAAATGGTCAGTTACCTAGACTTGCATTGGGACAAATGAACATGTGTTTTAGCCCCAAACCTCCTTTTTTCCTGCTCTTTTCTAGTGGATCCTGCAAATCCTCCAATTTTGAATCTACCTCTCGCCCTCTCCATAAAAGAAACCTTGATATTGGTTTGAATTTGGTTGCCTTGGTTTAATCAATAAATCTCTTCTTGTTTCTGCTTTTGGCCATTTATAATTAAAATGTGTTGAGCTTTTTGGTTTAGCTGGCCAATTGCTGATTCATGAGCAACTTAAGAAGCAACTCAAGAAGCAAATTAGCTGGTTCCTGGCAGCTGTACCAGATTTTAATCAAGGAATGGGAAACATTTTGCCCACGGTTTCCACATGAAGCCAAGAAAACTATTAAAACCTGGTATGAGATAGCAACAGCTTCTGAAGCTAGACTTTCATGTTAACTCTCAGATATTTGGTACTTCTCAATGCAGGCTCCATAATTGTGAGGATCTTATTACTAAGAGTGTTGTGGTGTTAATTATAGGGTCTGACTACCAGGAAGAGGTCAGTGCTCTGTGTGTGTGTGTGTGTGTGTGTGTGTGTGTGTGTGTGTGAGAGAGAGAGAGAGAGAGAGAGGGGGGGGGGAACGAGGGAGAGAGGGAGGGAGGGAGACAATGAGAGCTTCTGGCCTTCAAATCAAGAACCAGAAAATAGAATGTAGGTAGTCCTTGACTTATGACCACAATTGAGCCCAAAATTTATATTGCTAAGTGAGACATTTGTCAAGTGAGTTTTGCCCCAATTTTATGAGCTTTCTTGCCACATTTGTTAAGTGAATCATTGCCATTGTTAAATTAGTAACACAGTTGTTAAATGAATCTGGCTTCCCCATTGATTTTGCTGGTCAGGAAACCACAAAAGCTTTCCTATGACCCCGGACCTACCACAACCGTCATAAATACCTGCCAGTTTCCAAGCATCCAAATTTTGATCACGTAACCTTGGGGGAGTGGTAATAGTCATAAGTGTGAAAAATGTTGATAAGTCACTTTTTTCAGTGCCGTTGTAACTCTGAGCGGTCACTAAACGAACTGTTGTAAGTCGAGGACTACCCGTGCTGTTTGAAAATGTAGAATTTGATCATCCCGGCACTGAACAACAACCATCCAAACCAGTGAAATACAACTATGTGGCTTTTGTAGGTAAGTTGTCAGAGAGATTATAAGCAATGTTCTGATTCCCACCCTGTGAGACCTGATCTGCTCAGAAAATGAATGACCATCCACACTACCCAATAATATTCTGCAGGTCTGGCATACTCTGGGTCCCTTTGATTAGACATTGGGACCTTGGAAGCCCTTCTCCATAGCTGCAACTGCTCTCTGCTATGAAGTTCACCCTGGATGCCTCCCCCTGCTATTGTTTAGAAGAGCCTGGAAGACCTGGCTCTTTGCCCAGGACTTTGGGTGAGGGACAATCAAGACTATTTGATGCATCCTCACCCGGTCTTGCTTTATTTTATTTATATTATTACAGTTGGTCACGCAGTCACCCAGATGTTTAGACTGGATTTGGCATTTTTATCCACCTATTGAGTCCTTCCCAAGGACCTGGGACAGGCAAATGTTGCTTTTTGGCGTTAAGGGTATCGTAGCAGGATGTTAGCTTTGCTTGCCTGCCTTTTGCAATAGGCTGGTGTTGATTTTACTAACGCCAATGGTGCTCAAATGGTGCTTCGGATATTTTGGGATTACACTATTACTAACGATACTGTCTTGGCTTTCTTTTGCCCCAGTAGTTGTACTTTTGTTTGCAAGTCTTTGTACTTTGTGATTTTTCTCTAGTTCTTTGTTTTTTATTCTGCTGTCTCCAGATACTGCAACACCCACTAGCCAGACTTTATTACTTTTTGTTAACAGTTATTAAGTCTGGGGTGTTGTGTGGCAGATGTTTATTTGTTTGAATTCTAAAGTCCCAGAGCACCTTGGTGTCTTCATTTTCTGTTCCTCTGTCTATTTTGTGATCCCACCAGTTCTTGCTTGCAGGCAAATACTATTCCTTGTAAATATTCTAATGCACCATTATTGCAACTTTGATGGTGCTCTCTGAGCTTGGCTATTTTCTTGCAGACATTTCATTACCCAAACTAGGTAACATTACCAGTCAACTAGCACTAATGATATTACCTAGTTTGGTTAATGAAATGTCTGCAACAAAACAACCAAGCTCAGAGAGCAGCAAGGATCCCTCATTTCAGTCCTGAGCTACAAATATTCTCCTTTATTGGTATTGTGACTTTGTCATTGACAAAATCACCACCAGTCAATTGCAAAAGGCAGCATTACTTGGAACGCCTTACATCCTGCAACAATACCTTAACACCATCAAACAATATCTGCCTATCCCAGGTCCTTGAGAAGAATTTGATAGGTAGTTAAAAATGCCAAATCGAGTCTAAACATCTGACAGTGTGACAACCATAATAATTCCAGTGCCAAAAATCAGTCTAGTCCAGTGTTTCTCAAACTTGGCAACTTTAAGATTGTGGACTCCAACTCCTAAAATTCCTCAGTTTGAGGAAGCTAAGTCTACCCTATCGGGATTACAAAAATCTGGGTGACCACTAGATAGCGGTAAAGAACCTACACTGTAATCTAGCGGTCATCTAGATTTTTGCAGCCGAGATTCAAAACCCCAGGTTAAACAAAGGCATAATGGTACTTGCTACCTGACATTATGCAAAATTATATTATTTCTCAGACATCAAAGGGAGAACTAGCTTTGACTGGTGTTGGTCAAAGGCTGCTTGTAAAAATGCAGTAATCTCTTCACGTGAATCAAGGGGCATCCGAGATGCTCGAGAAGAGCACCCAAGAGCTCAAAACTCATTCAGAAAGCTCCGAGACCATTTTGGACCATCTTTATTGTATGTATGAGATGTTCATCAGTTGTGGATACCCGACCGTGGGATTGAGGTTTTATCAGTAGAACAATTGGTGTGATTAATTACTCAGTTATGAAGGCAAGGATGAGTCAAGTACATGAGTGAGGTCCAGGAAACTCTTTACCCCAAGCCCTGGAGACAAGATTCTCTACCATGGGGATGCTCTTTGGCTATGTGATTATAATAATCCTTTCTGACTTTAATGTCTTTGCCATCTACAAACATCACAAAGATGTTATATTCTAACCAGTTCTAAGGGACTCACACATGCTTTCTGAATCCTGAATTTATTTGTCATTTCTCTGTTTCAAAATGTGTGTGTGTGTGTGGGGGAACCTGTGGGTAAGACCAGGATACTGGTGGGAGATCTGGGTTTGGTTCTCTGGTTTGCCAGAGACTCTCTGGGGGATCTTGAGAAACACACTTCCTGTTTGCCTCCAGTAGTTGCTCTCTATTTCTCATCACAACTGCTTGTTTATCTTTCTGTTTACTGTACACAGAGATCCAGAAAGTACCGAAGCCCTTGTTGCATAAGAGGCACTGCTGTTGTCTTTATACATCATAGTGAGCATTACTTGGAGATTTAGGTTTATGGATTATATATTTAGGCAAAAATAGCTTGTATATCTACTGCACTATTCAGAATCTCCTCAAGCAACCAGGTTTTTCCTGCAAGCACCTTTGTGGCATTAGGACAAATGCCCACATGGACCCTAATGTTACTCAGGGGCCACTAGTTACAGAATTTGTTGGGTGTGATACAAATTGACGTGGTTCATATCACACTGATCCATGGGTTAATGATCCACCATTGGCTAGGTTTATACTTTAGGTTCTATAAACTATAGTTTATAAACCACACTGGGTGGACTCCCATATTGTTCTAAGCCACATAATACCACAAACAAACCAGATAATGGATTGGAACAAGATCAGTTCTGATGTTTTAGGGCAGGGGTCCCCAATCTTGGCAACTTTAAGACTTGTGGACTTCAGCTCCCAGAATTCCAATGCTGGGAAATTCTGGGAGTTGACATCCACACGTCTTAAATTTACCAAGATTGGGAACCCCTATTTTAGGGGCTGGAAGGCAGTTGGACAAATAACCTGCTCATTAAGGTGAGGGATCTTCCCTGCAGCTATGAGACTATGAGAGACAATAAGAAGTGTTATCCCAATGACATTGGAATAGGTGAAGTCTTGGGGAGGGCTGAAATGGTTGCCTTGATCCTTGTAGAACTGACTTAGAAAAGTAGAAGCTTTCTGTCTTCTGTCAACATCTCAGGGAAAAACATTCTGTACAAAGCCTGGTCTATTTAGTTTACAGTGAAGTTTGGCTCCAGTTGGTCTTTAGAGAGAGTAATGGATATTGAATTAACCTGACAGCTTTGTCCTGGCAATTTAAAGCAGCCTTGTAAACAAGCCCACAAAAGTTACTAGCCTGCAAAAATACCTTTTCTGGAGACAGGCAAAGGTGGGATGGGAAACGTTACCTTTGTTCCCGAAATTTCTGTAGCTGGACCGGTAGGAGGACAGTCCCTTCCTTTTGCAGTTGATTTGGTTTCCAGCCTGGATGAAGACAAAGGTTAGATTCTTCCAACCCTGAACCTCTAGCTCAGTGGTTCTCAACCTGTGGGTCGGGACCCCATTTGGGGTCGATCGACTATTTCATGGGGGTCGCCAAGCAAGGCTGTCCGCCATTTTTTTTGTCCATTTTTTTTGTCCGCCATTTTTTCCCCCCTTTTCCGGCGGGTGCCTTACCTCCCTTGGGCTGGGCCAGCTGGTGGTCGGCCTGCTCCGTCTCTGCCGCTTGACAGCTACACCTCGGCCGGCGCAGGGGGCAGAACCATGCATGCGTGGCGCTCCCGGGCAGGGAAAGTCCTCGACTTATGACCGGTTGGGTAGTCCTCGACTTATGACCGGTTTAGTCCTCGACTTACGACCGGTTGGGGTCGCAGCATTAAAAAGGTTGAGAACCACTGCTCTAGCTGATTTGGTCACTTATTTTCCATGTTCTTGCTTTCATGCAAGGTCTGGGCACCTTAGGCTTCAAAACAAAGCCAAACCACACCACCCAGGGCATGATGGCGGTAACAAGAAAAGCTGGGGAAAACCTTAATCGGACTCGGTTTTTGGAAGGTAGCCTCTTCATCTTATTTGGTTTAATGTAACAATAGTTGAAGGGATTCCATTCTGGTTTTCTTGGCAATATTGACAGGATACACAGAGCCACAAAATGTCCACACTTTAGCTGAGTGCATTGTGATAATCCAGCCAAGTTGGAGAACTGGTGGTTCAATGAGTCATGCAAATCCAGAAAAGGGGATTAAGTTGACCGCAAGTAAATAATAGCTGCAGAAAAACAACCCGCTGAGTGGACAAACTATTTTCTGGCAGGGATTTTGCTCCTCATCTCCACACTAAAGTAGCCACTTCTGCAAGTGAAGAGTTCCCTGTTCTTGCATCTTCCAAATCAGCGAATGTTCAATCTTTGCCTACCAACCTTGGATGTAAAATCAATTAAAAAAATTATAAACTAACAATTCCTGGTTTCATGTTAAACTTTGAACATATGCTACATTCTACCTTATTGACAGCTATGAATGTAATATTAATTTGGGCAACTATCCAGTAACCTTTTTTATAATATTAGAAAAAACTACCCAGAAAAGTAAAAAATTTAAAAAGTCAAACAGTGATCCTTTGCCAGTGCTGTTTAAGTATTTTCTGCTGTAATTCGTAAAAGGATTCTACATGGTTCTATTTCTAATTTGGCAATTTCAGTCAATGTTTGCCTTCTGGTGCCTCAAGATAAAATAGATAAAACCACCATCATTCCTAACTGCTCCTTGGAAATAATGGGTATTGTAGTTCAGTATGTCTGGAACATGCCAACTTTGGGAACGCTAGCTTAAATGATTGGCAATGAAATTTTAAATATTGCATAAATACAAACTGAACATACAATCTGAGCAAGCAGTTCAAAATGATGCCAACATCTGTGTATGAGGGGTATCATACCCAGATGTTGGCATCATTTTGACTTTGTTGCCATAAGCTAATGATTCAGAAGAATGAATCAAATACTTTAAATAATTGTTAACAAAGTTATACCACCTTACGTATCCTTATAAATAGTTGCTCCCTGGTAGTGGGAAGATATTTGCTGTCATTGCCCCAAATGGATTTAAAGGATATTCAAAACAAAACCACAAAATGTGTCCTGCTGCTTGAGAAATACAAAATGGCACCATAAGCCCTTGTCTGGAAGTGAATCTGAGGAAGTTTAGACGTTATGAGGCACATTAAACTAAACATCTACTCCCAGTACAAAGTGGAATGTGAACAAGTAGTATTTAGAGTTTGTTTGAACCACCTAACAAGAAAATATAGGTCAGTGTTAGACTTAGGAAAAAGCGTTAAATAAGTTATAGGCCTCAGTGGAAAAAGACTTTTACCTTGATCCTATTTAAAATAAAATCACTTCACTAACACTCTAAATACATGTAATCTTAGACTTGCAACCGTTCATTTAGTGACAGTTGAAGTAACAACAGCACCGAAAAAAGTAATTTATGACTTGCAACCATTGCAGGATCCCCATGGTCATGTGATTAAAATTTGGATGCTTGGCCTCTGGCATGTATTCACGAAGGTTGCAGCATCCTGGGTGTGTGTGTGTCATGTGATCACTATTTGCCACCTTCCCAGCTAATGTCCTGCAAACAAAGTCCATGAGAGAAGCTGAATTGGCTTAATTACTGTGTAATTTTATTTAGCCGCAGTGATTCTCTTAATAACCATGACACACACACACCTACACACCCGCCCCAAAAATAAATAAATAAAAGCAGTCACAATTCACTTAACAACTCCCTTGCTTAGCGATGGAAATTCTAGCTGCAATTGTGGTCGTAAGTTGAGGACAACCTGTACTTATTGCATCTAGAAATATGGGTAGATCACATTCTGTCCTAAACTATTTCATCTTGCCACCTGGGGTGCACTTCTCTTCATTTCTGCTCCACAACCAGCCGCTGCTTCTAGGGAAATTCAAAGAATGAAAGCCTCCAGCAAACTCCTCCCTTGAGATTTAACTTCAAGGATTTACTAGAACAGATTAGTGTACAGATCAGTTGTGGGTCTGCTGCCACATGGATTCTTTGTGGTTTGCATTTTTAGAGAAACCCATTAGGGCTGGCCTAGTTTAACACTATGGAACAGAGGTCTCCAACCTTTTGGGCACCAGGGACCGGTGCCAGTAGTGGGATTCAAATAAGTGAACAACCGGTTCTCTGTGTGGATGCTGCTTCCGGAGGTCCATTCTGGGCCTGGGCAACAAAAAATTAGCTACCGGTTCGGCCGAAGTGGTACGAACCGGTTGAGTCCCACCACTGACCGGTGCCATGGAGAAAGGTTTTGAATACTGCCTGCATCCCGAGGATGGAGCTTTGCTTGTTTGTGTGGCCTGCTTGCTGGCATGCTGTGGACTGGTGCCTGTCCACGGACTGGGGGTTGGGGACCCCTGTTATAGAAGTTAAACAAGCTATGGCTTGGCCATTTCAGAGAGAAGGCATGGGAAAATACAGGCACCTGCCAATGTTTCAAAAGAATAGGAATATGCTAACAGGCACAGACACATTATTTTTTGCTTCTCTCCAACACACGTTCTGTTTCTCAATCATTAAAGAGTTTTTCATTATGTAGTAGAATTGCATCTGAGGCAGTCTCTTCCAAGTCAGAACAATTCACAGGTAAGGATATAATCCTAACTAAATTAAATCTGAACGACTATCCATTTGGTATCCTTCCCACGTTTGTTTAGAAAGCTTGGGCCATTAAAAATAGCAGATTAATAAGAAAATGTGTATATCACCCAATACCGGTTTGAGGAACCCAGATTGGAGGGTGTTATTTGAATCCTGCTTATGTGTTACAGGTAGTCCTTGATGTATGACCACAATTGTTGCCCAACATTTCTGTTGCTAAGTGAAACATTGGTTAAGTGAGTTTTGTCCCAATTTATGACCTTTCTTGCCACTGTTGTTAAGTGAATCATTGCAACTGTTAATAATAATAATAATAAGAATAATAAGAACAAGAACAACAACAATACTAATACTAATATTAATACTAATACTAATAAAGTTGGAAGGGATCTTGGAGGTCATCTAGTCCAACCCCCTGCTCAGGCAGGAAACCCTATACCATTAATTTAGTAACCTGGTTGTTAAGCGAATCTGGCTTGACCTTGGTTGTGAAAAAGTTGCAAAAGGTGACCCCAGGACGCTGCAACCGTCATAAATATGAGCAAGTTGCCAAGCAGGTGAATTTTGATCAAGTGACCAACAGTCATAAGTGTGAAAAATGGTCATAACTCACTTTTTCTAGTGCTGTTGTAACTTTGAAAGGTCACTAAATGAACTGTTGTAAGTCAAGGACTACATGTATATGGGCCGTGGTTCTAATTCAGAAAGATATATTCCTCTCTTTTCTGGCTTGCCGTAATGTATGGATATGCATGTTTGGGTTGTACAATTTTCATCAGTGGAATTCTTTGCAGCTGCAAGTGAGCACTAAGTCATAACATCTGCAGAGGCCCTTGGTTAACAGTTATTGATATTTCTGTCTTTCAGTGATTCGTCTAATCTTCTGTTTGTTATTCTCTTGGTCATAGCACTATGCCTATAAGCTCCGAGCTCCGCAAATTAGATACATACTGCATGAAATGGAGGGGTATGAGTGAGAGTCTGAGGGTTTATTTGTTGGTTTTAAATCTGTCGTTCATCAAGAACTTTTAAATGATATACATGAAATCTGAAAAGTTCTGTTTGTTTTCACTCTGCCCAACTCTCAGTACGTTTGGATTCCACCCACCCCCTGCTTCACTTGTATGCAGCACATATGTGCATGCTTTATTAAGGTAGCACTCTGGGGAGCAAATACCAAAGTCAAGTTTGCAACATGTAACCTTAGCTCTGCATTTTTGATGTCATTCCCAGCTCATAATTACATAATCCCCTCCAATAAAAATATATCACACTCTCAGTCATGACTAGAACATACAAACTTGGAGCCCCCTGGTCATTTCTCAATGCCCAGGAGTATTTCAACTCGCTTGGGTGGGGCGATTATTTCTTCCTAATGCCAAGCAGAGCTCACTGGGCACGGTGTTTATAAAAATAACAACAGTACACTGTGAAAAGGCAAAGTTCAAAAGGCTGCATGAGTCTTCCTCTGCCAGAATGTTCCTTTCTTTTCCCTCCTGCTGCCACCCCCCCCACTCCCAATTTTCAGTCTCCTATATTTGTATTTTATACACAACACTCTAAGTTTGAATTCTGGATCTCTTACTCTTGAGAGAAATGTTTCATTAATTGAGTCACAAAGGTAAGACTTTCACTTCTAAGTTACTACATGCTGACAGCTGGCCAACCCCTTCCATTAGACCCCTTTCTATGAAAGTATATATATATTTTATCTAGAAGCAGGTATCCTATCCAATTAGAACCAATAATTAGTTTCAAAGCTTAGGATACAACTCACCAAATAATTCCTACTGTGGATTGCCAGAATCACATTAAGCTTTAGGAAAGAGATCTTTGGATCTATGTAAGGACAGGCCAAAATAAAAAGAGCTTTTGAAATGTCTGAGAGGGAATAGATTGGTTTGAGAGTTTGTCCTATTGGGTACAATAGAATTTATTTCCAAGAAGGTGTGAACAAGTAATACAATGGATCATTCTTTAGAACAGGCCTCCCTGTTCATATCTGTTGGGATGTCGTAAGTCACAAAATTTCCAGGTATTGTCCATGATGAGAGTGAGCTAGAAGCAATAGTACACGAGGGAGGGTATGACATAGTGGGCATTACTGAAACCTGGTGGGACGAAACCCATGAATGGAATGGACTGATGGATGGATACAAATTGTTCAAAGGAAACAGGTCTACAAAAAGACGAGGGGGAGTTGCACTATATGTAAGAGAACACTATATATCTACAGAAATGCACATGATCAAAAATAAAATCTCTCCAGAATGTATACGGGTCAATATACAGTAAAAGAGAAAAAAAGTGACATTGCCATAGGTGTATATTACAGACCACCCAACCAATCAGAAGAAACAGACGAACTCTTTGCCAACCAGTTAACAAACGTATGTAGGAAGCATACCACAGTAGTAATGGGAGACTTCAATTATCCAGATATCAACTGGGAGACAAACTCTGCAGTGAGCGGGAGATCAAACAGATTCCTAACCAACCTAGCCGACAACTTTGTCACCCAAAAGGTGGAAGTGGGAACTAGATGTAAAGCTATACTGGACTTAATCCTTACTAATAGAGAAGAAGCGGTAGAGGGAATTGAAATTGCTGGAACCTTGGGTGAAAGTGACCATGTCATACTGGAATTTAACATAATGCAAACACTAGCAATAGAAAACAATCCAACCAGTATCTTAAACTTCAAAAGAGCTGACTTTAACAAACTCAGAGAGAATCTAGGAAAGATCCCATGGATGAAAATCCTAAAGGGGAAAACAACCCAAGAAGAGTGGGAAACTCTGAAAAATGCGATCATAAAAGCCCAGAGCAGCACAATACCACTGAAAAAGAAAAACAAGAAATTCAAGAAGAAACCAGCATGGTTGCACAAAGATCTCTCTGACAAACTGAAAGACAAAAAGGACAAATACAAAATATGGAAAGAGGGGCACATAACTAAGGCCAATTATCAGCAGACAGCCAGAATATGCAAAGATGAAGTCAGGAAAGCAATAAGAAAACAACAAGAAAAAAGTCAAGGAAACTGTAGGTCCACTAAAGAGAGAAGATGGCAAGGTAATAACAGGCAGCAGGGGAAAGCAGAACTGCTTAACTCATACAAGTATAGATTGGACAAGACCTGGCTCAAAAACAGTAACTGTGAAAGGGACCTTGGGGTTCTAGTGGACGATCGCTTGACTATGAGCCAGCAGTGTGCAGCAGCAACCAAAAAGCTAATACAATTCTGGGTTGTATAAATAGAGGCACAGAAACAAAATCAGCAAAGTATTAGTATCACTTTATAAAACCCTAGTAAGACCACACCTGGAATACTGCAGCCAATTTTAGTCACCATATCACAAAAAAGATGTTGAGAGTTTGGAAAAAATTCAGAGAAGAGCAACTAAGATTCAAAGGCCTCGAGACTAAAACATACGAAGAATGGCTGCAGGACTTGGGTTTGGCTAGTCTAAAGAAAAGAAGAAATAGGGGAGACATGATGGCAGTATTCCAGTATGTGAGGGGCTGCCACAAAGAAAGCGGGTCACACAAAGTGGGTCACGTTATTTACCAAAGCATCAGAGGGAAGGATGAGAAACAATGGTTAGAAACTGATCAAAGAGAGAAACAACCTGAAATTAAGGAGAAACTTCCTGACAGTGAGACAATTAACCAGTGGAACACCTTGCCTCCAGAAATCGTGGGTGCTCCATCACTGGAGATTTTTAAGAAGAGAGTAGACCAGTGATGGCGAACCTTTTAGAAACTGAGTGCCCAAACTGCAACCCAAAACCCACTTATGCATGGTCGAGTGCCAGGTGGGTGTGGCCAATTGGGTGGGCATGGCCAATTGGGTGGGCGTGGCTGCAGTGGTAACGGCAGACTGTGTGGGACTAAAAAGTTCAATCAATCAATTCCAACTTTGCAAGATCTTTTTTTCCCGCGAGAAGTTGAAATTGACTGATTGAACCTTTTTTTTTTTTGCACATGGCGGCAGAGGCCTAAAGCGAAAAGGTTTTATAAAACCCAGCTGAAGGCCTAGGACTGGGGCGATGGCGCGCGTGCCCACAGAGAGGGCTCTGAGTGCCGCCTCTGGCACCCGTGCCATAGGTTCGCCACCACTGGACTAGACAGTCACTTGTGTGAGATGGTATAGGTTCTCCTGCTTGAGCAGGGGGCTGGACTAGAAGACCTCAAAGGTCCCTTCCGGCTCTATTCTATTCAATGACTTGGAAGTTGTATGAGTTATATTTCGATTCAGATGAAGAGCTCCAATATAAGTAAAAAAAATCTAGAAAGTGTTGCTTAAGAAAAGTTCCAAAGTGGGTATATTCATGATCCAGGGAGATTAGGAAAAAAATGAATGGCAAACTTTTAAATGAGAGCAAGATTAAGTAAACATTTTTTTATTAATGGAGTGTATTATCATACTCAAGATACTTAGTTTAATTTTAAACATATTTACTCAGAAATCAAAGTGTTAATTGTAACCTGCTTTTAGGATAATGTGCACGGAATTGCAGTCCTAAAAAGCTAAAAATATTTTTGCCCTCTCTGACATTAACCTTATTTAGCAAGAATCTGGGAAGAAACTATATTTTAATATGCATCTGACTTGCAGAAATCACCCTCAAAAATGTTTTAAGAAAATCACTCCTAGGTTAGATCCAAGGATTGCCATGACTAGCACCAACCTTAGGAACCAAGTCGCACAAATGAGTGAAGCTTCATCTGTGCATGTGTGGGATCTAGTAAGGTGCAAAACCACATCCCTCTCTGGTTGGGTCCCTGTTAACCAAAAGATTGGGGCGAGCTACTATAGAGGCAGTGGTCATTCACAAAACATCCATTTATCAGAATGCACATATATGCTGTCCCTTCATCTTCCCCCTGTTGTTCAGCAACTGGTAACCATGATGGCTAAACGGATCCTCCTTAATTCGGACGAACATTTATTTATTTTATATCCTGCCTTTATTTTTATAAAACAACTCAAGGTGGCAAACATAACTAATACTCCTTCCTCTTCTTATTTTTCCCACAACAATCCTATGAGGTTAGTTTGGATTGGGGGTGACTGGCCCAAGGCCACCCAGTCAGCTAGCTGTTGGAAACAAAATGCTACTAGCAAAAAGCTGCAATTCAAGTATTTATTTATTTTTTACAGATAGAGGCGAATATTTGTAGCTCAGGGTTGAAATGAGGGTTTCTTGGTACTCCCTGAGCTTGGTGGTTTTCTTGCAGATGCTTCATTACTAAACTGGGTAACATCATCGGGGCTAATGGGGGGGGGCTTGCTCTCAATTTATATTCCAGTGGCTGGCCCTGTCAGTGTTGATGGGAATGGTCTTGATGGCTCTTTGGTTGGGCTGTTTATTGTTAGCTTGCTTGGCAATTCCTTGATTGGGTATTGTTTACTTCTTGATTGTTTGGTTAGGTCGGATGTGCTGTGGACCAGTGTCATCATAGATTCTTTGGTTAGTTCTGGATCTATGGATTTGAAAAGTGCTACGACATCAAATGAGCATTTTTTTTTCTTGACAGGTAAAAGAGTAGGTTTGCAATCTAGCAGTACGATTACTACCTTGGCATTTCTCACATGTCCTTATATTTCCTGATATAATAAGTCAGAGACTGGCCTCAAACAAGCTTGACCTCTTTCCATCACTACAGAAGTTGTTTTCCATTGCCTCCTTCCCAGTGCTTTTTTTGTAAAAAAGAAAAAAAGGTGCCGGAACTCACACACGTCATACAACCCGCTTTGCCTACCCTACAAGGTTCCATCAAAAAAAGGTGTTGGAATTCCGTTCTGGGTGTTCTATGACAAAAAAATCCCTGCTCCTTCCATCTTGGTGCAATGGGATACTGCAAGGTCTATGGCACCTTAAAGATTAACACGTTTATTATTTTGAGAACTAGCATCTCCTTTATCAGGGGTATGAAAGATTATCCTTTGCTGAAGGTATTTATGGACAGATTTATGAAGGGATGGTGCCATACAATATGCCAAAGCAAAAACAAACAAAACATCGAGGCTTAACAGAATAGCCTGATTCATGCAACATGCTAATAGATAATAAAGTTGACCTGGTTTTGGCTTAATCATTGTGATTTCTAATTCCAACCAAGTTTTAATATATGAACATCCTTCTGTTGTGTATGCACATATACTGTATATCAGACATGTCAAACACAAGGCCCGGGGGGCGCGGATGCGGCCCGCGAACTGGTTTCATGTGGCCCGTGAAGCCATCTGGGAAACAGTGAGGGAACAGCCCCTGCTGCCTTGGCCCTGGCCCAGGCCGGCCAGGAGCCAATGTACAATTTTGTGGTGGCCATCTATGCTGAAATGCATTCAGTCTTAGCTCCATAAGCCCCCCCCCCCCGCATGGCCTGAGAGGAACAGTGAGACTCCTCCAGTGGACCATGCTTCAGCACTTGCCCTGGTCCCACCCCCTTCTGCCAGAGACCCTCAGATCTGTCCCAATCCTGCCCAGGCCCCCCACAGGCACCCTTGACGCGAATGATGTAGAGCTGGCCACGCCCACCCAGTAGGCCACACCCATTCCATCCATGCCCACCCAGTAGGCCGCACCCACCCTAGCCACACCCACCCAGCCCGCTGAGAGCAACCACAATGCTGATGCAGCCCTCAATGAAATTGAGTTTGACACCCCTGCTGTATATGCACATGTGAGAAGTCCAGCTTGAAACAGAGAGTGAAAGAAGAATCAAGAAAAGTCATGCTTATCTTCTTTCTCACATAACAGGAAATGTAAAATGGTCTGTGTTCTGCACCAAGGTTGCAAAGTAGCTATTCTACCTAGAGATGTTCCCAGGATTAGGTTTTGATAGCTAGTATGGCTTTTTCTTAATTGCAGTGTTTACAGGCAGTGTCTCCCTTTCTGAACATTTCTACTGAAACATTGTCATTCTTAAATGGGATAATGAAACATAGTTTTTTTTTTTCAAGATGCATGGTTGTTAGACTTACAGTCAAAGGCGTTCACATTGCTGTTGCATTTATGAGCCCTCAAAAGATTTTAATTTGTGTGAGATTTAAGTAATGATAGAAAAATATGTTAATCTTTAAGATACCTAAGAGCCTGTGATATCCCATTGGGTCAAGACAAAGGAATGCTGAGAATGAGAATTATCATTGTTTAGGCCTTCATAAAAATCCATGTCTTTGGGGAGCATCTACTGCGCTTCCAACTTTTTCTCCATAGCTGATCATTTTGGACAGTGGGAAAACATGAAAATATTACAAATGGAAGATCTCTGTAAAATAATGTATCTAAGAATGGACAATTACACTGTATGTGTGAATCCTCTTTGGAAAGATTGTTCTCTTCATAGGCTGCTTCTCTTGAAAGCTTAATTGGCACAGAATGCAGCTGCTTGCCATCAGATGGGATCAGGTAGGAAACGGTGCTTCTGAATCTGCACAGATGTCCCAATTGTCTTGTAGGAATGGCTTCGTTCAAAAATGCTGGTTTTCATCCAAACTTAAAAGGCTTGGATCTAGCATGTCTTCAGGAAACCCAGAAGAACGTTGTCCCTGTCAATATAGTGCCAGTTCTGTATAAACACAAGACTTGGGGAGGGAGACTTTCACTTTCCAGAATAGATGAACATCACTAATTAATCTTTTAAATTCCACTTTCACTTCAAGATGCGCAGGAAAGCACAGCCTGCTTTGTTTTCTCCCTTGCTCCCATTTTAGCCTTACACATCGCCACGGTCCTGCAAATTGTGGCTAACGGGTGGCAGAACCCGACAAGATTTCTCGTCGAGGGAAGGGTTCCATGAGTTAAAACAGACAAGTGATTTGAAATTGAATTTTCTCCAGACTAAGGTTAACCGCTGACAAATCCTGGCTCAAATTAAGCCCTTTGTTTATTAAGGCTCGTAAGACGGTTTCGTTCCTGGTTCCGTTTTTTGTTTTTTTTTTTTTTCTTGGTCGCTCGATTCTCCAGGCACGCATTCAATTCGTCCCCGTTCCCGCCTTGCGTTTGTGGCGCGCGCTAAGTGTGTTTACCCAGGCGCGCCGGGTTCCAGGGCAAGCCAACCAACTTACGTGAGAGGGGCGTGGCTATTTGCAGGGATTAACCGTCTGGCAGCCTGCCTATCAAGCGTACGACTCCAGGAAAGCCACGCCCAGGGTCTCGGGGGCGCGATCATTTTTGCAGGTTGGGGCCGAGCGCGCGGTAATTGCAGACCCAGGCGAGGTTTGCGTCGGGGACAAGCTCGGGCGGCGCTCGCGGGAGCTCACCTTCCCCTACCAGCGCAGTAGCAGTTTGGCAGCATTTTTCCACCCCGTCCCTTGGAAGGGGGGGGAAGAAAGGAGGAGGGGGAGACGTACTGAAATTGACAGCTTCTGGTTTTACGCACGCGCACGCACACACACATTCTCTCTCTCTTTCTCTCCCCCATCTCGGGGTCCGGGATGAAAGGGAGGAGACCTCGGTTCAGATTCCTCTTTCTCTGCCCTGCGCGCCTTGTCTCTTGCTCCCCCACTCTTCATTCCGGGCTGTCAGCATTCAGCGCGAACGGGGGGGAGGACCTCGGCGCTCCCTGGACCACCGTGGGTGGGAGGAGAAGAGGACGGCTGGCGGAGGGCTTCCTCGTCGGATCTCGCCGGGGTGAACCGCAGTTCAGCGTTTGATCCTCTGCCCCGGGGCTCGATCGTTTCGTTTAAAGGAGGACAAATTGTCCCTGCTTAATGATAGCCTTGCCCAGGCCAAAACTACGGTCAGGCCCGCAATCAGGCGCCTCTTCCTGCACACTGAAGCCCTGTCCCTCCCGGGCTTAATCGGAGCTGAAGATGCCCTTCCAGGAACTTGCTCTCCAGGGCAACCGTGATCCTGGAAATGCATGAGGGGGTATTTATGGGTTTAGAGCATTTCTACCCTGCCCTTCATTACAGGAAATTATGATTCAGCTAACAGGAAGTTAATTGCCACCGGGCCCCAGGCAGCCAAATAAATAAACCTCAGTAACGTAGGCAAACTAGGAATTTGTATCAAAGACGTGAGTAACTATCTAGATAAATAGATACATCTTAAACCGGTCCCAGAGTGAGAGAGAATCAAGTTTAGTGTTTGGCTTACTGTTTGAAAGAGAGCATTCCAGAGCTGGTGAACCGTTACCAAGAAAGTAATTATAATCCTAATTACATATGGGAAAGGTAGCTGGAGCAGGGCCTCAGTGCAAGGCTGCTTTGGGCTCCTTCTTTTCAAATATTTGGGCCTGCTCCAACAAGCAATCACCCAACAGGCACTTTGAGAGTTTTGACAGTATAAATTAAAATTTTGACAGCCATATTGTGCGCTAGTTGGAGTTTCCATACAGTATTGTCTTCAGGGACAGTCTCATATTTAACCCAGTACTCAGTCAGTAGACACCGTGATGTGGATTATAGTCACCCCCATCTAGGAATGGCTGCAGCTTGCATATCAGCCTGGTTATCTTCACATTGGCTAGTTGTAGACTGGATGAGAGCGGACTACTTTACCTGTGGCTACCTTGAAGATGTCTTTTTCTATTAGCAGATGGTGCAGAATAGCGGTGGGTATTGAAAACTGAAATACTAGGAATGTGTGAAGCAGCCATGCATGGTCAGGACAACACACTTTGTGCTAGGGAGGCGGCAACATTTGCATCCTTGTGTTGCCTTAGTGCCTCATTTGGCTGTTCCATTAATAGAACCACTGGAATGGTAGCATCAGGCCTCTGGAACTCATGGATAAGTCCCTTTGCTTCACCTATAGATGAGAAGCTGCTGGCTGCTTTTCAAAGCAGCTTTGAAGAAGAGCTTTGCATGACAATTCTTTGAACTGAAGCTCTTCAAGCTTTGCACATGTTTACTAAATAACTCCCAAGCTTCAGAAAGTTGCATTTGTCTCTATGCTTATTTTCCTATTCAAAGTGCTGGTTTGAAAATGTTACTTACTGTAGTAGCTTTACCCACGATAGCTAAAGAACAGTCTTTGCTCAGATAAGGTTGCTTCCATGCTATCTGACCAGCCTTTTAGGAGAGATTGATTTGTACTAGAAATAGGACCTTTTCAGCTGTGACTCCATCTATTTGAAATGGTTTTATAGTCTTGAAGGGTTAGGTTTCCCATTGGCTAGTTCTGTATGTAGGTAGAACTTATTCAGAATAAATTCTAGATATCTAACATGATTATCTTTAATTTTTACCTTGATCCTTCCCTGTTTCTGGCAGAAGGTTAGGTTAGGTTAGGTTAATTTAATTTGTATACCGCCCTTCTCCCGTAGGACTCAGGGCGGTTCACAGCATATTAAAAACACAAATCCAATATACAAGATACAAAAAATCATACAAAAATACACAAAATAACCCCACTAAAACCTAATTAAAAGCCAAATATTGATTGCTGTATTCCCATTAAAATTACTTTTTAAAAACGTCCCTACCTAAAATCCCTACCTAAAATCCTCCCTAGGTCAGGCCCGCTTGCTGGAAAAGCCATGTCTTGAGGGTGCGGCGGAAAG